>NC_057811.1:144129427-144138072 GCF_018294505.1 Triticum aestivum
CTCTTCTGGCGCGATTGCGCGGCTTTGAGATTATCACGGATGACTTTACACATTTCTTCAGCTTCAGTGATTAAGTCATTGCCAAGAAGTTGGCGTTCACCAGTCTCTGACCAATTAAGAGGGGTACGGCACTTTCTGCCATAGAGAATCTCGAATGGGGCCTTGCCCGAACTCGCTTGGAAGCTGTTGTTGTAGGAGAATTCAGCATATGGTAGACAATCTTCCCATTTCATGCCGAAGGAAATGACACAAGCCCTTAGCATATCTTCAAGAATTTGATTGACTCGCTCGACTTGGCCACTAGTTTGAGGATGAAAAGCTGTGCTGAAGCGAATGTTTGTGCCCATGGCCTTCTGAAAGGAGTCCCAGAACTTAGAGGTGAAGATGCTTCCACGATCCGAAGAAATCAATTGTGGAATGCCGTGCAAGGAGACAATTCTGGAGGTGTAGAGCTCTGCCAGCTGAGCTGCTGTGATGGATTCTTTGATAGGAAGGAAATGAGCCACTTTAGAGAGCTTGTCGATGACAACGAAGATAGCGTCATTTCCGCGCTTGGACTTTGGGAAGCCAGTCACGAAGTCCATTTCGATATGATCAAACTTCCATTCCGGAATAGCAAGAGGTTGGAGGAGACCAGCTGGTCGTTGGTGTTCTGCTTTCACTCTTCGGCAGACATCACATTCATTCACGAATTGAGCAATATCTCGCTTCATTCGAGTCCACCAATACGACTGCTTGAGGTCATGATACATCTTCGTACTTCCAGGATGAATGGAAAGGAGAGAATTGTGCGCCTCGTTCATTATGACTTTCCTTAGATCACCTTTCGGAACCACAATCCGGTCCTCGAAGAACAAAGTGTCTCTGTCGTCAATGCGATAGCACTTGTATTTGGAAAGACCCTTGTCGATACCACGTTTCACCTTCTTTACCATGGCATCAAGGAGTTGTGCCTCACGAATTTGATCTTCCAAAGTAGGAGATACAATGAGGTTGGCAAGAACGCCTTGAGGAACAACTTGGAGATTCAGCTTGCGGAAAGCTTCACAAAGCTCCGGTTGGAACGGCTTGAGAATTAAGCTGTTGCAATAAGCTTTCCTGCTTAAAGCATCTGCAATGACATTTGCTTTGCCTGGAGTATATTCGATACTCGGATTGTACTCTTGAATCATTTCGACCCATCGAGTCTGCCTGAGGTTGAGATTGGGCTGCGTGAAGATATACTTGAGACTCTTGTGATAAGTGAAAATGTCCACTTGTCTTCCCAACAAGAGATGTCTCCATGTAACCAATGCATGGACAACTGCCGCCAACTCAAGATCGTGAGTGGGGTAGTTCTTCTCGTTGGGCTTCAACTGTCGAGAGGTATAGGCCACAACTTTCTTCTCTTGCATTAACACAGCACCGAGACCTTGGAGAGAAGCATCACAGAAAACTTCATACGGCTTGGATTCATCAGGAGGAGTCAAGACAGGAGCTGTGACTAGTTTCTGTTTGAGAGTGTTGAAAGCAACTTCACACTCAGGAGACCAGACATACTTCACATGCTTCTGAAGGAGGTTGGAAAGAGGCTTTGCAATCTTGGAAAAATTCTCAACGAATCTTCGGCAATAGCTTGCAACACCCAGAAAACTGCGGAGCTGCTTGACATTTTGAGGAGGTTCCCAATCCAGAACTGCGGACACCTTCTCGGGGTTAACAGCGATGCCTTTGGCGGAGATGATGTGACCAAGGAAAAGAACTTCATCGAGCCAAAACTCACATTTGGAGAACTTCGCATAGAATTGATACTCTCTGAGCTTGTCGAGCACCAATCGCAAATGTTTGGCATGATCCTGCTTATTCTTGGAGAAGACCAAGATATCATCGAGATACACCAGAACAAAATCATTGGTATAAGGGTTGAAGATGAAATTCATCATCCGAGAGAACACCGGAGGAGCATTTACAAGGCCGAAAGACACGACAGTATATTCATAAGAACCAAAGCTTGTTCTGAATGCTGTCTTGGGAATATCTTCTTCACGAATGCGAATCTGATGATAACCCATACGAAGGTCAAGCTTCGAGAAAACTTTAGCGCCCTTGAGTTGCTCAAATAGCTCATTGATGTTGGGAAGTGGATACTTGTTCTTGATTGTCTTCTTGTTCAATGGACGGTAATCGACACAAAGTCGGTCCGTGCCATCCTTCTTCTTGACAAAAAGGACACCACAACCCCATGGAGAAGAACTCGGTCTGATCAAACCCAGACGTTCTTGTTCATCGAGCTGCTTCTTCAATTCCTTCAGCTCGTTAGGTCCAAGCTTGTAAGGACGCTTGCAAACGGGTACAGTACCAGGCTCTAGTTCGATAACGAACTCAACTGGCCGGTGCGGAGGCATACCCGGAAGCTCTTCTGGAAAGACATCTTGATACTCGCAAACGACTGGAATTTGAGAGATGGCATCCAATTCGCCCTTCTCATTGAGAGAGAAAAACCGAATGGTTTCATCACGAGCGGCAAAAACAATCACATCCTCAGACGAGTGTGTCAATAGAATTTCTCTGGCAGCACAATCAAGTTGAGCCTTGTGCTTAGAAAGCCAGTCCATCCCGAGAATAAGATCAATATCCGAGTCACCAAGAACAATTGGAGAAGACTGGAATGCATAATCGCCCAACTTGATGGTAACATTCGGAACCATGGAACTTGCATTCATGCATTTGCCTGGAGAGACAACTGCTAACGGCCTAGGCAATCCTTGGAAATGCAATTCATGCTTGGATGCAAAAGGTCTTGATATGAAAGAAAGAGATGCACCAGTATCAAAAAGAACTTTTGCAGGAATATCGTTAACAGGAAGATTACCCATTATCACATCAGTAGATTCCTCCGCTTGAGCTGCATTCATCATGTTCACCTTTGCAAACTTTGGATTATGCTTGACCACTGCATTGCTGGAAGATCTGACAGGAGGAGGAGGAGGAAGACGCCTCTGGTTGAAGCACTTGTTAGCATAGTGACCTTTCTGCTGACATTTGTTGCAAGTCACCTCTGAGAGTGGACGGTGATAAGGAGCATTGGACTTTGGAGCTTGATTCTGAGACTTGTTCTGATAGCCAGGGTTGGAAGAGTTGTTAGAACCATGGCCACCTTTGTTCTTCTGCTGGTAAGGCTGACGAAACGGAGGAGGAGGAGGCAACCAGAACTTCTGTTGCTTAGCTGACACAAGTGAGGAAGAAGAAGACTGAACTGCGTCCCTGACTCTCTTCTTAGAAGCCTCACACTTGAGCTGAGCAGCCTCTTGCTTCAGTGCCATATTGTAGAATTGATCAAACTGAGTAGGCTCAACAAGAACGAGAGCTAACTGCAGATCCTCTTTAAGGCCACCTCTGAAGTGATAGATCATACTCTTCTCATCAGGAACGTCTTGTTTAGCGAAGCGAGCAAGTTTCTGAAACTGAATGTTGTATTGATACACAGACATGTTTCCTTGCTTGAGATTGCGGAACTCCTCACGCTTGCTCTCAACAACACTTTGTGGAATGTGGTGCGCTTTGAAGTCCCGACAGAAGTCAGTCCAAGTAATCACACGACCTCCTCTGGAATCTTTGTATTGCTGAAACCAATCAGCAGCTTGGTCCTTGAGCTGGAAAGAAGCGAACTTGACAAAGTCCTCAGGCCTGACATTGCTACATTCAAAATGCTTGTTGATGTCCACGAGCCAATCATCGGCATCCGTGGCCTCGGCACAGTAGCTGAAAGACTTGGGCTGATTTGCGAGAAACTGGTTGAGAGTGGCAAAGTGAAACTGATAGTTGCCTTGACCTTGATTGCCTTGCCCTTGAGTACGTTCTTGCAAGAGTTGCAGAATCATCTGAGCATTGGCGTTGGTGGCTGCCATGATTGCTTGCCATGCCTCCGGAGGTGGAGGTGGTGGCGGAGGGTTCGCTTGACTCCCTTCATTGCGATCCGGATTCTGACGCGTTGGCGGAGCCATCCTGAAGAGGGTGACATCCGTTAGCATCTTGATAGACAAAAGATAAGTAGAATCAACGGATAGAAATTGCAACATATAGTCTTCACAATAAACATTCGAACGAAGATGAACGAATGAATTCCGTAGTAAATCATCACACTTCCATAAGTTGAGAAGCCACTTGAAAAAGATATGAAATGAACATAATAAAACAAAGTATTGGCTTGCAGAATAAGCCGGAACAAACATATGATAGAAATTTCGTCCGAAGTTTTCGTGGTGGGGCCCACACGGGCTCAATCGTACAGCACCATCATGTACAAGGCTGTGCACATGACATACGAAGCGTCCCTGAGTCGGCAAAGCCATGGACTCTTTAAGACACAACGAGACCACTGTAAAATCAACCGTATACAGGCGGACCACTAGACGTCGAACCCCAATCTCATATCATGCATCTGTCGAAAAGAAATCCTAAGGCTACTTGAATTCCCACTTATAAACTCCCGAAACTTTCTGGTTATGCAATCTGGTGTAGGGGATACAGGGGACACAAATATATATCACCCAAACTAGCAATCCCTAGATCCAGCTGTATCCATCCGTCAACACATAACCAAGAACCCTTCGGAAATCGTTTACCTCAACCTTCGAAAAACATCCGTTATGCAAGTTATGGCAATACTCCCGAACTCCCGCCCCAGTACTGGGTGGCGTCGAGGTGATCTCACCAACAACTGCATAAAAGAGATTTCGATGTCGGCGAAACTCAGGTATTCCAGAACTGCAACGATAAAATTGTGACGACAACACCTCGGAGCTCAACTCCCCGGGACACTGCCACAACCCCTAAATGACAGGAGGCACCAAGAACAATGTTCTCGTCACAAATCGATCGGAACGATTCCAAGATACCCGCGTGATCCTAAAAAAAAATTTCGTGAAATTTGAGGAGAGAACAGTCAAAACTTCTACGTCAGGAGACCTCACCAGAGCGACGAAGGGACTGAGGAGTAAAAGAATCCTACTCTCCGATATATATAATCCTAAGACTCAAAACATTTTTTAATCTAGACTCAACAACGCCAGCGATTCGATCAAGCAGGGGGCTCCTAAGTCGGGGATGGCTCTGATTACCAACTTGTAACGCCCACGATGCGGCTATATCTCCCACGTGTCGAGGCACGACTTAGAGGCATAACCGCATAGTGGTTTTGTCGCAAGAAGGGTCATCTTCACACAATCCCATGTAATGAACAAGAATGGGATAAAGAGTTGGCTTACAATCGCCACTTCACACAATACATAAATATCATCATACATCATCCAAAATACAAACATATAGACCGACTACGGTCAACATCCAGATGAAAATAAGACAACCCCAAATGCTAGATCCCCGATCGTCCCAACTGGGCTCCACTACTGATCATCAGGAAAAGACACATAATAACGACCACGTTCCTCGTCGAACTCCCACTTAAGATCGACGCCATCGTCTGCACCGGCATCGTCGGCACCTGCAACTGGTGTTGGAAGTATCTGTGAGTCACGGGGACTCAGCAATCTCACACCCGCGAGATCAAGACTATTTAAGCTTGTAGGAAAAGGTGGTGCAAAGAGGTGGAGCTGCAGCGACAAAAGCATATATGGTGGCTAACTTGCGCAAATGAGAGCGAGAAGAGAAGCAATGGAGCGGACGTCATCTAGCAATGACCAAGAAGAGGTCCTAATCACCTACTTACGTCATACATAACACAGACCGTGTTCACTTCCCGGGACTCCGCCGAGAAGAGACCATCACGGCTACACACGCACTTGGTGTATTTTAATTGGGTCAAGTGACAAGTTATCTACAACCGGACATTAACAAAATCCCATCTGCCTCATAACCGCGGGCACGGCTTTCGAAAGATAATACCCTGCAGGGGTGTCCCAACTTAGCCCATCATAAGCTCTCACGGTCAACGAAGGATAAACCTTCTCCCGGAAAGACCCGATCAGTCTCGGAATTCCGGTTTACAAGACATCTCGACAATGGTAAAACAAGACCAGCAAAGCCTCCCGAATGTGCCGACAAATCCCGATAGGAGCTGCACATATCTCGTTCTCAGGGCACACCGGATTGTCCAAGCTTCCGATAGGCCAGACCAGAGTTGCCCCTGGTGGCCACCGGCGACTGACAGTTTGGACCAATACTCAGAGGAGCACTGGCCCGGGGGTTTAAAATAAAGATGACCCTCGGGCTCTAGAAAACCCGGGGGAAAAAGGTATAGGTCACAAATGGTAAAACCAAGGTTGGGCCTTGCTGGAGGAGTTTTATTCAAGGCGAACTGTCAAGGGGGTCCCATAAATCACCCGACCGTGTAAGGAACGCAAACTCAAGGAACATAATCCCGGTATAACAGTAACTAGGGCGGCAAGAGTGGAACAAAACACCAGGCATAAGGCCGAGCCTTCCACCCTTTACCAAATATATAGATGCATTAAATAAATAATAGATATTGTGATATGCCAACATATCCATGTTCCGTCATAGAACAAACTTCAACTTCACCTGCAACTAGCAACGCTATAAGAGGGGCTGAGCAAAAGCGGTAACATAGCCAAACAACGGTTTGCTAGGAAAAGATGGTTAGGGGCTGACATGGCTGAAATAGGAGACATGATATAGCAAGTGATAGGTAGCGAGCATGGCAATAGAGCGAACAACTAGCATAGCAAAGATAGAAGTGATTTCGAGGGGTGGTCATCTTGCCTGCAAGATTCTCAGAGTTGTCGAAAGCTTGATCCTCGTAAGCGTACTCGACAGGTTCCTCGTTCACGAACTCGTCTCCCGGCTCTACCCAAGACAAGAACACAAACAAACGGAACCACAATCAACAACGAGAAATGCGCAAGCAACATGATGCAAAACATGTATGATATGCAAGATATGATATGCGATGTATATGCGTGCTCTGGAAGGAAAATGATGAACATGGCAGTAACTTGGAAAATCAAGCATGCCACTGGAAAGATGAGATGATTTCGGTCGAAATCGATATAAAGATCACCGGAATCGGATGCACGGTTTGCAAATGGCGAGCAAAACAAGAATGACACTAATCTGCGATTAACAGCAAGATAGCACTTAAAATACAACAAGTAACAATGCTACAGCACCCCAACATAGCAACAAAGCACATGGCAGTAATCTACAGGAGATGCTTGACAAAAGATGAACACTGAGCTACTGCTAGTTCATAACATATCAAGCTCAAACAAGCATGGCAAAAGTGTAAAAGATTACAGGTTCACAGACTTAGTGGAAAACTGGACATGGCAGAAAACAGCATCAGGTAGCAATGTTCAGAGCATGAAATCAACATGCTACAGGAACTTAACATAGCACAACAAGGCATGGTAGTGTTCTACTAAATGCACATGACAAAAGTCCCTTACTGACCATAAGCCAAAAAGGATCAGAAGATATGATGGCAAGCATGTAAACATAGCAAGTTCGTTATCAGGTTTCAGACTTAGCAGAAAACAGAGCATGGCAGAAATATTAATATGTAGGCCTCTTTGTGAGCTTGATGCACTCACTACAGAGCAATGCATGACAAACCAAGCATACCTACAGTAAGATGGCATGTTTATGAAGCTATCCGTGGCAAGAACAAATACATAGCATGTATGGATCAACTACAATAAGCTTGGCAAAAACGCATGTCATGTTAAGAATCTGTCAGAAATATTTTATAGCTAAAGTAGAGCAAGATTGAGTCATGCTATGGTGCTCTAAAATTGCAAATAATTGCAGGAATGGATCAATTACAACTATACCTACAAAACATCCTTACGGAACACCTCCAAAATATGCATGGATCTCTCTCTAGCATCAAGTTTTTATGTCAAAAAAATTACAGCAGACTAGGACTTAGAGAATTTACAAAGTCCCTGAAATCAGAAATATTACGGGACCTACTTTGCATGCTTGTGCTAGTCACCACATAGATCACAAAAATACATGGACTATACCACTGGAAATATGGCATGGCATACTTCAAAACACATGTAGAGCTCATGCTCAAAAGGTGCACAGAATAAATGATACAAAAATGACAAATCTCCAAGTTCTGTTAAGAACCAGAGATTAACAGCAACTAGCCCTCTTCCGACGAAGATTTGGGCATCAAGATGACCTCTAATGAGAATGATGCAATTGAACAGAATGAAGAGCATCACGAGACGAACAATTTGACATATTATACGCGCGAATCGGAGCTACATGCACAAAGTTATCGCATCGGGAACACAAGCACTTGCTGATGGAATTCACAGACTTAGGAAAAAAACGGAGCTCGGGGAAAGTCAACGGGAACAGTGCTATACCAGATCGGATCGAGGAGGCTTGCTCGATCCCGAGCTCGTCGCCGGCGGGAGGAGGAAGGAAGGCAGAGGGAGCGGCGGCGCCGGTGGGGGAGGACGAGGCCGGCGGGGCTGCTCCGGCGGGGAAGGTGGCCGGCGGCGGGCGGCGAGCGCGCGGGACCGGCGGGGAAGCTCGTGGCGGCGGCGACCGGTGGCGATGGCGATGGCCGGCGGCGGCGGAGGCGGCGCCCGGCGGCGGGGCAGGCGCGCGGCGGAGGCGGCGCCCGGCGGCGGGGCAGGCGCGCGGCGGCGGGCGTGGGCCGCGGGGGC
>NC_057811.1:144138527-144312608 GCF_018294505.1 Triticum aestivum
CATTTATAGGTAGAGGGAGCTAGGAGACTCCAAATGAGGTGCGGTTTTCGCCCACACGATCGTGATCGAACGACCTAGAGCATGGAAGAGAGTTTGGTGGGCTTTGGGCTGGTTTTGGAGGGGGTTTTTGCTGGACACTCAAATGGACATTGCGGAGGCCCGGTTAACCGTTGGAGTACCAAACGACCTCCGAATGGAACGAAACTTGACCGGTAGATTCCGGGTGGTATATTAAGACCACTTGACAAGCCTCGGTCCATTCCGAGAAAGTTTGACACACGCACACGAAAGAAAACTAGAGGGGTGCACCGGAGGAGATAGGAGCGCCGGATTGGAAAACGGACAACGGGGAAAATGCTCGGATGCATGAGACGAACACGTATGCGAATGCAATGCACATGATGATATGATATGAAAATGCATGACATGACAAAATACAAAACGAAAGACAAAACCCAACAACGGAGGGAAAAAACCTATCACATAGCCGGAAATGGCAAGAGTCGGAGTTACAAATATGGCAAGTTACATGCGGGGTGTTACAGCCGGCTGGGCTCTCAGCGAAAACCGGTGCCGCCTAATATTTTCCTGGACGTCCTGCATAACCCTTCTGTTAAGTTGCCTACAGAGGAAGACTTGGCTGTCCCTGACCCGGAGGCACGACTGGTGGCGGCTCTCCACATCATCCCAGACTGGACAGTGCCCTATCTGGCTTACATGACCCGGGGAGATTTGCTTGAGGATGAAACTTTGGCCAGACAAATAACCCGGCAGTCTAAGTCAATGGTTGTTATCAATGGTGAGTTGCATCACCGCAGTGATACGGGAGCGTTCCAGCACTGTGTCTCCCCTGAGGAAGGTCAAGAGATCTTGCGTGAGATTCATGAAGGGGATTGTGGCCATCATGCCGGCTCAAAGTCTCTTGTAGCCAAGGCTTTTCGTCATGGTTTTTATTGGCTGACGGCTCATGCTGATGCGGAGGACTTGGTCAGTAAATGTGATGGTTGCCAAAGGTTCTCGCGACGGGCTCATGTGCCGGCTCAGGAGCTGAATATGATCCCAATTACTTGGCCCTTTGCGGTCTGGGGGCTTGATATGGTTGGGCCTTTTAAAAGGTCCAAGGATAAGAAGACCCACCTCTTGGTGGCAGTTGACAAATTTACCAAGTGGGTTGAAGCGGAGCCAGTTAGCAAGTGTGATGCAGCCACGGCAGTTCAGTTTATGAAAAAGGTGATCTTTCGTTTTGGCTTTCCACACAGCATTATAACTGACAATGGTACCAATCTATCCAAAGGCGCCATGGAGGAGTTTTGTCAACGAGAGCATATTCGACTTGATGTTTCATCAGTGGCTCACCCTCAATCCAATGGTCAAGCTGAGAGGGCTAATCAGGAGATTCTGAAAGGCATCAAACCCTGGCTTTTGGTCCCTTTACAACGGACGCCGGGTTGTTGGGTGGAGGAGTTACCCTCCGTGTTGTGGAGCATCAACACTACTCCTAACAGGTCTACAGGTTTCACACCTTTCTTCATGGTTTATGGAGCGGAAGCAGTCCTCCCCAGTGACATCCGTCATGACTCGCCTCGAGTGGCGGCTTATGTGGAGGTGGATAATGAACAGGCGCGCCAAGATGCTCTTGACTTGTTGGACGAACAACGTGATGTGGCAGCAGCTCGCTCAGCGATTTACCAACAAGACCTGCGCCGTTATCATAGTCGCCGGGTTAAATCCTGGGTCTTCCAGGAAGGCGACCTGGTGCTCCGGCTCATCCAAGATCAAACAGATGCGCACAAGCTATCCCCGCCTTGGGAAGGGCCCTTTGTGATCAGCAAGAATTTGCACAACGGGTCATATTACCTCATTGACATTCGGGAGCACAAAGATTCACGTAAGTCGGAGGAAGAGACCCGTCGGCCGTGGAACATAGCTCAGCTTCGGCCTTATTACACTTGAGCCACCGGCTCTCATAATGTACATATTTCTCTAAGCCATGTATATATTATGATAAGCAATAAAGCAGGACCTCTGTCCTTTTTTCTCCTCCAAAGGTGAACGTGTTGTTTTCATTGCAAGATCACATGATAACTTGAAGGAGGATCCGGCTTATGATCGTATTCGAATCTAGCCATACGCAATATAGTCATTTGGGGGCTTCTTGTTCAAACATAGGTCGTATTCGAACCAAAGAGAACATAGCTGTCGATACCCATTTGATTGGCAAAGTGCCGAGCTCATTGGGGAGTTTTCCTTGATCATATTTGAATCATAGTTCAACCCCCCTTTGGGAACCGACGTGGATCATATTCGAATCAGCGTCGTTAAACAACTCCTAAGGTCATTTGGGGGCTTCTTGTTCAAACATGGGTCGTATGCGAACCAAAGAGAACATAGCTGTCGGTACCCTTTTGATTGGCATCGCCACACCCACTGGGGGCTATATGATCGCATTCGAATCTTAGCATCACCCCTCTGGGACGGGTCTCTAGTCGTATTCGAACCGGAAGCCCCTAAGCTTTTCTGATTTGCAACGAATTCTTCTGATTGTTTCAAGTGTGCACGGCGGGTCTCACTTGGCCGACTTAACTTTGATTCACAGTACTAGTCGAACACAATCGGCGTTATTAAGACTGGTAAACCGGAATTGAGGTACCAACCTTATTACCCGGGTTATATAAGCCGGGAGTGTGCTTGCAGGCCGGTAAGTGTGTTATTACTGTTATATCAAGGACATAATTGAGGACCAGTCTTTTGTGATTCATATTCCGGGTTATACGTATAAGACTATGATTCTCAGTGCGGTAAGCCGCCTAGAGACTTGTGATTTGTTTTTCTATGCAGGATAGTTAAAGACAACTATTTGAGCTTAAGGAACATGAATGATCATTTATGACCCGGAGGAATATAAGGAAACAACTTCAATGGAATTAAGCATTCAGCACGTGCACGATGGCACGACAAAGTTAAAATGGTCCTATTCTATTACAAGACTCATCGAGTCCAAAAGGGTGAAGCATTGTTTGAATAAGCCGCCTACAAAGTTAAGATGCTTGCTGGGTTGAAGCTTCCGGCTCATCCCTCTCCGCTCCTCCGGCTGTTCCCAAGACCTGGAAAGTTGACGATTTCCAGTCAATGTCGCTCAGAGCTTCAAATTGAGCTTCCTCGTCAATTAACCCGGTCGGGTCAATTTCCGGGGCAAAGGTGTGCTTACGAGTCGGCGGCACTAAGCTGATGGCTTCATAACGCGGAGTGGGGATCCTCTGATTCTCTGCATCGTAACCCGGCTGGTACTTGGTCAGATCCGTGTCATTTCCAATCAGAGTGGCCACCGGGCGTACGATCTTCACGCAGGCTGCAAAGTCCCTTTGGTCGAAGGGGGTGCCGTCTTCCTTCAAGCTGGGGTAGCCAAGGGCAATGTCCGCCGGGTCTAGTTCTGGAAGGAACGCCTTGGCCCGGCTCAGAGCAGCTATGGCTCCGGCTCTTGAGAGGCCCGTCGCAGCTCTTGGACACGCTGAGGTAGAACGGCAAGCCGGCGAAGAACTTCCGCCAGGTGAGTCGGCACCTCATTGGATAGGGCCACCACGGCCAAGGCGCGCTGTGACCCGGTGTAGAGTTGCTCCACCAGGGTGTACACGGCCTTCAACTTGGTCAGCACACTTTGGTTGAGGTTGGCGCTTCTGGGACCTGTTTAACAGAGTAAGATAAGCCGCTGGCAATGATGGGTTATGAGACATAAAGATTATAAACTGGACAAGAGCCAGTGGAATGACTTACCGAAGATTGCGGCGACCATCTGTGACACGTGGCGCTTTAAGGCGGCGAGTTCGGCGGTTCTTTCCGTCAGAGCCTTCTCCGCCTGTTCGGCCCGGCTCACCAGAGTAGCCTTTTCTTCGGCCCAAGTTTTCCGTTCAGCTTCAAAGTCCTTATTCAGCTTCTCTTGAGCAGCAATACTAGACACAAATTTGGCGTTGGCCTTCCGGGTCTCGGTTTCTTGCGTCCTCAGGCGGGTCTTCAGGTCAGAGATGTCAGCCTCCAGCTTCTTGCAAGCAGCCTGCACAATTTCCGGGTTATAATATGAACAGTTATTATGCAAATTTAAAGTCCCAAGCGCTTTCCAAGCAAAGACACTTGGCACTTGGGGGCTAATGCATGTCGAACGTTTCTATCTACAAATTATCGGTTCATGGAAATAAGCCGAAACTTAAGTCTACAACCTATTCAACCATAAGTCGTCGACTTGGGGGCTAGTATGGTAAAGATAACTATGCAGTAAGCAGTAGGGTGGTACCTCAGACTTCTGCTGTATCTGATTCACCATGTTGATCTCCAAATCCCGGCTCTTGTGCACCTGACTCACATAGCCGGAGACGATCTCTCCGATGCTCAAGTTCGTATAATTGGTGAGGTCCAGATTGGCTCGGCTGTGCTCTAGCAACTCTTCCTTGGCGGAGCATTTGGCCAACGCAGTGGGTCTCCCCGGCTCAACAAACTCCGTCCGGGTGATTACCACGTCCGGGTCATCGGCCGGCTGAGCCGGGCTGGAGTTATCCGGGTTGGTGGAAGTCTCCATGGCTGGTTCGTCGGTGGGAGCGGTGGCTTCAGGAGCAGAGGCGGCTGGCGGTTCTTGAGCGGAAACTTCCGGCTCCGTCACGACCGACTCCTCCACCGGCTTATTCTTCTTTGCTCTTTTACTGAGCTTTGCTTGAGCACTGAAAGGACAAAAGGTTAGTACAAAAGTATGAGTAAAGATAAAGCACAGCAAGAGATGATCATCATTACCCGGGTACGGTCTTGAAAGCCGGAAGATTCGACTGCATCGAGTCACCAGAGGAAGGAGACGTTTCCTGATAATTTGAATCAGAAGAATTGAGAGGTTGACGTATAACACCCGCCAGAGGATGAAAAGGATATAAGTTGGAAAGAACCTTGGTCCGGCGTTTCCTTGATGCCTCAGGTAAGCCGGAGGAGAGGTCAGCATCCTTGTTAGTCCGGGTGTGCCGCCGGCTCTCATGAATCTATTGCTTCAAAAGAAATTAAGGATCTTGATAAGCTAAAGGATGTGAAAATCTTACTTTCCGGGTTACCCTTCGGACTTTCAGCCTTGGCAAGGGCTCCGAGTCGGAGGAAAGTGTCATTACCTCTTCAACCACCGGGTTACTTGCTCCGGTGTCATCCTGTTGATGAACAGTATTGATAAGGTGGATAGAAATAAACAACAAATACAACAAGAGCTTACAGGTTCAGGGGTTACCTCTGACTCGGAGCTGTCGCTTAGTTGCAGCAGCTCTGAAGCAGTAGGCCTACTTCCCTTCTTGCAGGGAGCGGCTCTCTTGGCGGCTTTCTTAGCTTTCCTGGCCTTCTTGGCCGCCTCATGGTCATATTTGACCTTCCAGAATTTGTCATCAGCCTGAAAAATACAATGACGATTTCTTAAGGTTCAGATGAAAGCTATCTACAGAAGAAAATAAGATGTTCAGATCAGCGGCTTACCACTGGGGCCGGGTTGGTCTTGCAGAAGGGGCTTAAGCCGGTCCTCCCGCAGTCTGCCAAGCTCTCGTTCAAGAGAGCCTTGGTCATGTCCTCAGCAACATCTTCAGGAAGATCGTTGCGGCTGTGTCTCAGGGGGTCATCTTTCCGGCCCGTGTACTCACACATTAAGCTGGGGCGGCGGCTTAAGGGGATCACCCGCCATGAGATCCAGACTCGGACCAGATCAATGCCATTAAGGCCATTTCCCAGGAGAGCCTTGATCTTGTTGATGGTAGGGATCAGAGGTTGGCGCTCCGCCTGAGATAACTTGTCTGACAGAGGGTGAGTTGGTTCCAGACGCGAAGGACGAAAGCCGGGCAGCGGGCTCTCATCAGCCGGCGAAGTGTCTTGGCAGTAGAACCACGTCTGGTTCCAGTCCTTTGGGTGGCTTGGCGGCTCGGCGTAAGGAAAAAGGCAGTCTCTCCGTCGCTGAATGGAGATTCCACCAAGTTCTAAGCTCGGCCCGTTGGCGCACTCGTTCTGGCGGTTCAGATAAAAGAGTTCTCTGAAGAGTAGCAGGCTGGCCTCTTCTCCAAGGTAGACCACGCAGAATACTTGGAAGTTGCATATATTCGACACCGAGTTGGGTCCTATGTCTTGTGGCCGCAGGTCAAAGAAATTCAGCACATCTCTAAAGAACTTTGAGCCGGGCGGTGCGAAGCCCCGGCTCATATGATCCGCAAAAATTACCACCTCCCCGTCCCTTGGTTGTGGTCTCTCCTCTGATGGGTCGGGGGCACGGTAGGACATGACGTCCTTCTTGGGCAGGTAACCCGACTTCACAAAATCCGCTAAGGTCTCGTCGGTGACGTTGGACCTCATCCAGTTGCAAGTGATGGGTGCTTTGGGAGCTTTGGGAGGCATGGTGAAAGTCGGAAGCCTATGATAAAAGGAAAAATGTCCGGTTTAATTATAAGCCGGAGGAAATTTGCAGTTCGTTTAAAGTGGCGGCTTATGGAGGGGCCTAATCACATATATCTAAGTACATCGGGTTATCTAAGCCGCTGGAGGTATTGAGAGTAATTCAATCGTCTACAGCCTTGTTGTAAATGAGCCGGAAAATTTTACGGCGCGTGGCTTCTTTTGAGCCGGAAGGTTTTACAGTGCGTGGCTTCTTTAAGCCGGAAATGTAAACCGCCATGACTCAGCAGGTGCAGTTTTTTACTAACTATGGTGAAAACAGGTTTCACACATCGCAGTAACTAATTTGGATCAAAACGGTCGGCTAAAAAGGAAAGTTCCTAGACCTAAAACAGACGCAAAAGAAGTTCTTGGGTTCGAACGGAGCCTTTATGCAGAGAAAAGAGATCTATTTGCATTTGAAATGGGTGCCAAACAGCTACCTCGTTGGTTTTATACTATCTTAAGATCAAGGAAGGGCGGTGGTGGTGAAATCTATGAAGAGTTCATGACGAACAGCGAAGAACACCGGTGAACTCGAAATCTTAATGCAGATCTGAGGAACGGAGAGGAAGGAACTTACAGATGCAGATGTGCTGTGAGGGTTTGCCGCGGTTCTCTGGACGGTTCAGGGTGATGCAACGGCCAAGGTCGACGAGGACGCGGAGCTCTGTTGCGGCGGCGGCGGCGGCGGAGCTCGAGCAGCACAGGAGTAGCGAGAGGAAGGAGACGACAGAAGGGGGAGAATGGAAAGGACCCGAGGGTCGGGTTATTTATAAGGCCAGACTCATAAGTGGGCACGAGAAACGAGGAGATCACGGCGTGATTATCTCGCCCGAGAGGCGCCTCGATTTTCGGGATGGCAGTAAAGATAAGATCCGTTGCGGATATGGTGGAGTAAAAAATGGACTTAATGGAAGATGACGTCACGGCGGATTACCCGGAATCCAGAGGATGACGTCACGCCGGGTTATGGCCTTCACACAATTGTAAGCCGGAGCTTTTCTGTCGAAAGAGTTGAAGATTGACATGAGCCGGCTCAAATCAATCTGGGGCCTAATGTTGAGGATATAACCCTTAGAGTCACCCGCCCGGCGGGGCCGGGTTACACATAAGGATCATCACCTGAAGCCCGGCGCCAAGCTTGAAGACGGTGGGCCAAAGATGGGCTTAAGACCCAGTGGTATGGCTTAAGGCCCGTAGTTACAACCGTCATTATGGTAGAACTTGTAGTATAAGGCAAGAATAGTTGAGAGTCCGAGCCGGACACTCTTATGAGCCGGCCGGGACTCTCAGAAGCCGCTGGGCGTCAACCTCTCTATATAAAGGGACGACCCGGCAGCGGTTTAGGAACAAGAAAGATCTCATCGAGAGCCAGGTATAACAGTTAAGCTCCCTAGTCATCGAAACCCTAATCAATACCACCTCAACTGGACGTAGGCTTTTACCTTCACCGTAAGGGGCCGAACCAGTATAAACCCTTGTGTTCCTTGTCCCGTTTAACCCCTTCAAGCTTCCTAGCGGCGATGGCTCCACGACTAAGTCCTAGCTTGAGGACATCTGCCGTGACAATTCCACGACAGAAACCTTAGTGCCCTTGATATTGTTATTTTGTGCCATGCCTTGTTTCATGATAACAGTTTTAGTCTAGGCGCTATTGTTGCCAAGCAGTTAAATCTGAACCGTACAAAGGGTCCCATCTTGGGAGGTATCTTTGCCTCGCGCCTCGCTGCACACTTTAACATACCTATTAGGCATTATGAGAAAGAAGAAAAGTTGCTGCCTCCTGTTTTTCTAGACTATAAGAGTATGGTAGCACATGATTTTATTGTTAAGAATAAGAATAAGATGCTTAACTATAGACTGATATTTGATAAAAATTACTTTGAGACTATTACTTTGCCTGCTCCTTCTTTGTTCAACTTATCTTTAGGCAAGTACCTTGTTCTGCCGGAGGTCATTCATGCCTACCGGAACCTAATACCAGCTCCAGAGCCCGAGCCGGAGCCACCACTTGATCCTCACCGTCAGTCTGTTTATCAGTGGGATTCAGAGGAGATCGCCAACCAGTGGCACCCCGAGGATCCTTCTCGGTACGACCCCAGCTACAACTTTGATCCATGGGCATAGACCAACTTAGGCCAAAAGCCTAAGCTTGGGGAAGTACGTATTTCTCACCGACATTACATTCATGTTCACACACTCATTCTAGTTGTCGGTGCTCATACTTTTTCATTGTACTATCCATGCTAGTTTATTTTCCTTTTTATGCTTTCTTCTTGTGTGTTTGATAAACCTTAAGAAAAACCAAAAAATTAGTTGTAGCTTTTTAGTTAGTTTACTTTCCATGCCTGTAGTAGTAGTAGTAATTAAAAGAAAACCCAAAAAGATTTCTCGTTCTTCTTTTGCTTGTTGGGAGCTTTCCCGTGTAAATAATTTTATTTTATTTCTTTTCTTTGGGGGTCAAGAGAAGAAGACCATAATGAAAATTTGAAGTGGCTCTTATATGCAATATTGTTGATTTAACCAAGAGCCCATATTACCTTGTCTTCTCCCTTGAATTAAATGCTTGCAGATTCCAGCTTAGTCCAATGCACGTGCACTATTATCATTATCCACACCGTTTGGTTGTGCAAGTGAAAGGCAATAATAACGATATATGATGGACTGATTGAGATGAGAGAAGCTGGTATGAACTCGACCTCTCTTGTTTTTGTAAATATGATTAGTTCATCGTTCCTGATTCAGCCTATTATGAATGAAACATGTTTGCAATGACAATTAGAGATTATATTTGCTTATGCCATGCTTAATTAGCTAGGAGTTTATAATGGTTTACCTTGCATGCCAACATGCTATTAAAATGGTTGTGATGTGGTATGATAGGGTGGTATCCTCCTTTGAACGATTCGAGTGACTTGACTTGGCACATGTTCACGCATGTAGTTGAAACAAAATCAACATAGCCTCCACGATATTTATGTTCATGGTGAATTATATCCTACCCATGCTTGCACTCAATGTTTATTAATTTTAATGCATGTTCATGACTGTTGTCGCTCTCTAGTTGGTCGCTTCCAAGTCTTTTTTCTAGCCTTCACTTTTACTAAGCGGGAATACTGTTTGTACATCCACTTCCATAAACCTCAAAGTTATTCCATATGAGTCCACCATACCTTCCTATATGCGGTATCTACCTGCCGTTCTAAGTAAATTTGTATGTGCCAAACTCTAAACCTTCAAATGAAATTCTGTCTTGTATGCTCAAATAGCTCATGTATCAACTAGGGTTGTCTGTATCTTCCATGCTAGATGGGTTATTCTCAAGAGGAGTGGACTCCGCTCCTCACTCACGAGAAAATGGCTGGTCACCGGGATGCCCAGTCCCATGCTCAAATCAAAATAATTGCGAACAAAACTCCCCCAAGATTGTTGTTAGTTGGAGGCACCCGTTGTTTCGGGCAAGCCATGGATTTATGCTTGTTGGTGGAGGGGGAGTATAAACTTTACCATTCTGTTTGGGAACCGCCTATAATGTGTGTAGCATGGAATATATCGAGATCTCTCGGTTGTTATGTTGACAATGAAAGTATACCACTCAAAATATTATTTACCTCTATTTCAAAAATTGAGCTCTAGCACCTCTACAAACCCATGCTTCCCTCTGCGAAGGGCCTATATATTTACTTTTATGTTGAGTCATCCTCCTCTTATTAAAAAGCACCAGCTGGAGAGCACCGATGTCATTTGCATCCATTACTATTAATTTATATTGAGTATGACTATGATTGGATCTCTTTTACCATGAATTACAATGTTTAGTCAGTCCTTGATCTTCAGAGGTGCTCTACATTTATGTTTTGCGGTCTCAGAAAGGGCTAGTGAAATACCATCTTGTTATCATATTATGATTGTTTTGAGAAAGTGTTGTCATCCGAGTTTTATTATTATTGCTCGCTAGTTGATTATGCCATTGATATGAGTAAACATGAGACCTAAATGTTATTGTGAATATGGTTAGTTCATAATCTTTGCTGAAAACTTGAATGCTGGCTTTATATATTTACAACAACAAGAGCAAACAGAGTTTGTAAAAGTTTTTTCTTTATCACTTTCGGTTTGTCAACTGAATTTCTTGAGGACAAGCAAAGGTTTAAGCTTGGGGGAGTTGATACGTCTCCATCGCATCTACTTCTCCAAACACTTTTGCCCTTGTTTTGGACTCTAACTTGCATGATTTGAATGGAACTAACCCGGACTGACGTTGTTTTCAGCAGAATTGCCATGGTGTTATTTTTGTGCAGAAATAAAAGTTCTCGGAATGACCTGAAACTTCACGGAGAATATTTTTGGAATTAATAAAAAATACTGGCGAAAGAATCAAGGCTAGGGGGCCCACACCCTGTCCACAAGGGTGGGGGCACGCCCCCTGCCTCGTGGGCCCCCTGGTGCTCCACCGACCTCAACTCAAACTCTATATATTCATGTTCGGGGAGAAAAAATCAGTGAGAAGGATTCATCGCGTTTTACGATACGGAGCCGCCGCCAAGCCCTAAACTCTCTCGGGAGGGCTGATCTGGAGTCCGTTCGGGGCTCCGGAGAGGGGAATCCATCGCCGTCGTCATCATCAACCTTCCTCCATCACCAATTTCATGATGCTCACCGCCGTGCATGAGTAATTCCATCGTAGGCTTGCTGGACGGTGATGGGTTGGATGAGATTTACCATGTAATCGAGTTACACTACTGGAATCAGCTAATTTGCCATCTGCCAGCTCTTTGCCGTCTGCTAGCTGACGGCAAAGAAGCTCTTTGCCATCAGCTACCCAAAAGCAGACAGCAAAGAAATGGCAGACGACAAAACAGGTCTTTGCCATCTGCGGGCTCTTTGCCGTCTGCTAGCAGACGGCAAAGAATCTTTGCCGTCCGCTGGCAGACGGGAAAGAGAGAGGTGGCCCCCACCCCCCGCCCGTTTGGAAAAAACTTAACGCCCCACCTCTTTGCCGTCTGCTAGCAGACGGCAAAGAGACAAAAAGGCGGACGGCAAAGATTGGCGGACGGCAAAGATTGGCGGACGGCAAAGAGGAGAGTACCTAACGCCCCCCCCCCCCGCCCGTTACTCTCTGTTCTCTCCCTCTCTCTCCTCCCCGACGCGCCCCGCCACCACATCCCACCCCACCGCCGCCCCCGCCCGCCGTCGCCCCGCCACCCGCCGCCCGGCGCCGCCCCGTCGCCCCCACCCTCCGCCCCGACGCCCTCCCACCCCTCCGCCCCGTCGCCCCCTCCGCCCCGTCGCCCCCCCCCCACCCCTTCGCCCGGCCCGCGCCCCCCCGCCGCCCCTCCGTCGGCGAGCGCCCCTCCGTCGGCGAGCAACCCCACCGCCCGGCGCCCCTGGGCCCTGCCAGCGTGCCACAGGCCTCCCACCCCTGCCGCAGGTGAGCCCCACCCCTCTTCTCCTTTTTTTTGTTTTTTCTGTTTTTTAGTTTAGATTACTTTTTAGTTTAGATTTAGTTTAGTTTAGATTACTTTTAGTTTGGTTTTATATTTAGTTTAGTTTAGATTACTTTTAGTTTGGTCTTAGGTTTAGTTTAGTTTTAGGTTTATGTTTAGTAATGAAAAAAACTAAGAATAATTAGAAGAAGAGGAGGAGAAGAAGAATAGCTAGGTTTAGGTGTAGTTTTTTCCTGTTTTGTTTTAGGTTACTTAGTGGTAGGTTTAAGAAGAGGAAAAAGGAGAAGAAGAAGAAGAAGAAGAAGAAGAAGAAGAAGAGGAGGAGGAGGAGGAGGAGGAGAAAGAAGAAGAAGAAGAAGAAGAAGAAGAAGAAGAAGAAGAAGAAGAAGAAGAAGAAGAAGAAGAAGAAGAAGAAGAAGAAGAAGAAGAAGAAGAAGAAGAAGAAGAAGAAGAAAGAGGAGAGGAGGAGGAGGAGGAGGAGGAGAAAGCTAGAGGAGAGGAGGAGAAGAAGAAGACCACCGACACCCCGACCCCGACCACCGACACCCCGACCCCGACCACCGACACCCCGACACCTGACACCCCGACCACCGACACCCCGACCTCGACGACCGACACCCCCACCCCGACGCGACACCCCGACACGACACCCCGACCCCGACACGACACCCCGACACGACACCTCGGCACGACACCCCGACACGACACGACACGACACCCCGACACGACACGACACCCCGACCCCGACACGACACCCCGACACCGACACCCTGACACCACACCCACCCTTACCCCGACACCGACACGGCACCCCGACCCCGACCCGGCACCTCGACCCGACACCCCGACCCCGAGACCCCGACCCCGAGCCTGACCCGACACCCGACCCCGACACCGACACGGCACCCCGACCCCGACCCGGCACCCCGACCCGACACCTCGACCCCGAGACCCCGACCCCGACCCCGAGCCTGACCCGACACCCCGACCCCGACACCGACACGGCACCCCCGACCCGACCCACCTCGACCCCGAGACCCCGACCCCGACACGGCACCCCGACACCGACACGACACCCCGACCCCCGACACCTCCCGAAAAGGTGTTCTTTGGCCTTCCAGAAGCCGACGGGGTCATATATTTGTGAATTATTAGTTAGGTCATATATTTTTCGATTTTGTTATGAAAAACATCATATATAATTGTGTTGATCGGGTAGTTTTAAATGTGCAGTTGTTTCATCGCTGCGAGGTTTGGTGTTCGACGACCTCGCTGTGCGTTTGACGAGCTCTGCCCCTTCGTTCGTGGGTGAGCACAAATGACATGTCCTCCTCCCCCATTAATTATTTGATCTATTCCGATGAAACTTGATAGCTAGCTATATATGTGTCTTGAATCATCAGTATGCGTAACCAATATGTGTCTCCCGTTCGAAAGCGTCATAGTTATAAATATGCATGCATTTGCATATTTATAACCTTGATTCTTTCGAATTGTCCAACGCTATCCATGGACAGCCCGAGTATGTTTAGATTGGGTTCGTTTTCCCATATGCTTTGCTCCGGATCCGACGCATAAATTTCGTCAGTGCCTCCCCTGTTGTTCTCCGGGTACACATCCTCTCTGTTTATTGCAGAGACGTGTATCAGGAGAACAGCGGGGAGGTGCTGCCGAAATTTTGCGTAGGATCCGGAGCATAGCATGGGAAAATGAACCCAATCTAAACATACTCGGGTGGGATTAGGACCTATCATTACCTATTAGAGTGTAGGTTGCATGGACGTAATAAAATTGACAAAGTAGATCAACTGATGAATATATACATGGTGAATTATATATATATATATATTTGTTGTGTGTCTAGTAGCTCTGAAAGTCAAGATGAGTGATCGTGCGTGGATGTACACCGGTCACACTGGTCAGAACAAATGGAGCACTGAATGGTTCACAAAAACCAAGGGGTTTGTGCGAGCCGCATTTGCAAATGGCCAGAGGAAAACCTGGTGCCCCTGTTTACGGTGCGGCAATTGGGAAAAGAGGACAGAGGCTGAAATGGGCAAACACCTGCAGAAGAGTGGTTTTACGCCCGATTATACGGTGTGGACATTTCATGGTGAGTCTGCCCAACGTGACCGAGCTGAGGTGGATCGTCGTCGCACCGACGAGCATGGTACCGGGATGGAAAACATGGTGCAAGACTTCGATGATGCTCGGGATTCGGACGAGGAGATGGAGGAATCTGCAAAGGCCTTCAATGAAATGTTGGAGTCTTCAAAACGTCCGCTCCATGAGCACACTGAGCTTTGTCAGTTGGATGCCATCTCACAAGTAATGGCTCTGAAGGCTCAGTTCAACTTGGGCAGAGAATGCTACGATGCAATGATGACAGTATTTGGACGCTTTCTACCCAAAGGCCATGTAATGCCTGCAAACCTGTACCAGTCGGACAAAATCCTCCGTGCACTGAAGATGCCCTATGATAAGATACATGCCTGTGAGAAAGGATGTGTCTTGTTTAGGCTTGACTATGCGGACTTGAACTATTGTCCCATTTGCAAGTCTTCCAGGTATGTTGTGGTAGACAACGGTATGGGTGAGAAGACACAGACCAAAATCCCCGTTAGTGTTCTTCGGTATATGCCAATCGTACCAAGACTTCAACGTCTTTTCATGGTCGAAGAGACGGCCAGACAGATGACATGGCACAAAACGGGCAAAAGAACCGAACTAGATGCAGATGGGAATCTGATGATTGTACACACATCGGATGGTGTTGCGTGGAAAAAGTTTGATGAATTACATGGTGACAAAGCGGCAGATCCGAGGCATCCTCGAGTCGGCATCAGCACGGATGGGTTCAGTGTGTTTGGTATGACGGCAGCCCAATACAGTTGTTGGCCCGTATTTGTCTTTCCACTCAATCTCCCCCCCGGACAGATTATGCAAAGAAAGAACATTTTCCTGACGTTGATAATTCCAGGGCCCAACTATCCGGGGAAAAATATGAATGTGTACATGCAGCCGCTTAAGGACGAATTGCAAGAAGCCTGGGATAATGGGTTCAAGACATACGACGCCTATAGCAAACGGAACTTCATAATGCGTGTCTGGTACATGTACTCGACGCATGACTTGCCGGCGTATGCGCTATTCGTTGGCTGGTGTGTGCATGGAAGGTTCCCGTGCCCCACATGCAAGGGAGCTCTTGAGTTTCGTTGGCTTCAGGCCGGTCGCAAGTTTTCTTGCTTCGACATGCATAGACAGTTCCTGAATCCTCGCCATAAGTTCAGGAAAGACAAGAAGAACTTCATCAGAGGTAGAGTTGTCAAAAACTCTGCACCACCTGCATTGACAGGCCAACAGACCCTGGATCAGTTAAACGCTCTCGAGCCAGATCCAGAGCGTCCAGGGTACTTCAAGGGGTATAATTCTAAGCACGCCTGGACTCACAAAACATGCTTATGGGATCTGCCTTACTTCAAAGACCTCCTTTGCCCACACAACATCGACGTGATGCACACTGAGAAGAATATCGCCGAGGCACTTTTTGGTACATTGTTCGGCATAGATGGGAAGTCAAAGGATAATACTAAGGCTAGAGTCGATCTGGAGGCGCTATGTGATAGGCCGTTACAAAACATGAAAGAACCGAAAGGAAAGCAGAACTGGACGAAGCCAAAGGCATGGTTCAATCTTGGAAGGCCAGCTATGAGGGAAATTATCTTGTGGGTGAAAATGCAGTTGATGTTCCCCGATGGGTATGCAGCGAATCTACAGAGGGGAGCCAGTCTTGATAAATTGAAGATATTTGGTCTCAAGAGTCATGATTGGCACATATGGATTGAGCGGGTAATGCCGGTGATGTTGCGTGGCTTCATCCCTGAGGATGAATGGCTAGTACTGGCAGAACTCAGCTATTTCTTCCGTGTTCTTTGTGCGAAAGAACTATCGCCTGGCGTGCTAGAAGAAATGGAAGAGTTGGCGCCGGAGTTGATCTGCAAGTTAGAGAAGATCTTTCCACCGGGCTTCTTTAATCCAATGCAACATTTGATTTTGCATCTCCCGACCGAGGCAAGATTGGGGGGGCCCGTGCAAAATCGTTGGTGCTACCCAACTGAGAGGATGCAGAAGACGCTTCGACAAAAATGTAAAAATAAACGTAGAATTGAAGCATCGATGGCTGAGGCATTCATCACTGAGGAGGCGGCAAACTTCGTGACAGCACACTACGAAGCCAAAAATCGTCATTTGCATAATCCGAAGCCTCGGTACAATGCTGACGACCCTAAAAAGGGTGGATCCAACCTCAGCCTATTCAAAGGGAATCTCGCACCAGCCAGTGTTTCAAATCCAGTATCTTTGGATAACGAACAATGGCGGACCATTTCGTTGTATATCTTCAACAACCTGATAGAAGTGCGGCCGTACATCGAGTAAGTTCTCGGTACATAGTTTCGCAACTTCTATTTCCTTTGAACTGCTCTTATTCCTGGATATTTCATACAGTCGATACGTCGCCTTATTCTCGTATGGAGCGGTGATCCAAAAGGATTCTGTCGAAGAGTATGAGCTTCTCGCAAAGCAAGGAGGCGGCTATCCCGGTTTCATCTCTTGGTTCAAACAAACGGTAATTTCTATTAGACAATTTCATTTCATTCGCTAATTTGTGCGTAATGCAACAATCCTTTCATATTAAACTTGTAGGCTAATTCAGAGTCTATGGACGCCGAATTGAGACAAGTCGCTAATGGTTTTGACTATAAGGTCCGTTCATTTGACAAATACGACATCAACGGGTATCGCTTTCGTACCTATGGCAAAGAGCTATCTATGGCCGACCGAAAGTCTACAAATTGTTGTGTATCTGCTATCGGCGAAGGAGGTACCGAGTATTATGGGAGAGTTGAAGCAATTTATGAACTTCTATTCTATGGTGAAAACCCACCGAATGTCGTAGTCTTCAAATGTTATTGGTTTCAGCCGAAGGAGACTAGAAGGACTCATGAACATATAGGGCTAGTTGAAATCAACCAAAGCACCCATTTAGATGTTCCTGATGTCTATATTACGGCTCAACAGGCGACCCAAGTATTCTATCTACCGTGGGCCTGCCAAACTAATCCAAATCTGAAAGGTTGGGATGTCGTTTATGAAGTGCCGCCACGTGCTAGACTATCTCCCCCAAAGGAAGAGGATTATGAACCTCACATTAACCCAGACACATATGAAGGAGAATTCTTCCAAGAGACACGTCTTTCCAAAAAGCGTTTCAAGAACCGCTATACTTCACCCCAAAACATTGAAGTAGACAGCGACAGTGAATCCGACATCACCCCAGAGGAGGAACAAGAAGAGCCGGAACAAGAAGAGGTTACTGCTGCGGATGACCTGTCATTGCTTGACCGATTACGTCAAGGTGGCCTTCCACATGTTGATGCCACTGAACCCTATGAGCCCGTCATTGATTATAGTGATGATGATGATTATGCATTTATTGATGATACTGATCGAGATTATTAGTAGTGTCAGGTATTAAAATTTTTATGTTGTACTTGATGATGATACACTTAAGTGATACACATATTATTATTCATGTCGGTCTTTTTTTATGTTGTACTAATTTCGTTTACTGTTTGTCATGGCAGGTGTTGAAAGATGGTGGGCGCTGGTCGGGAGCGCGCCAAGGCCCCTTCTTCGTCGGCGCGTGGTCTGAGGTCTTCCATTCCAGACGCACCTCTCCGCCGAGCGTTGCTGGACAGTATGGCCACACCGCCGGGCCCTTCTTCGTCGACCGCGGTGCCCAGCAGGGGACGAGGTAGGAAGAGAGGAGGTGGGGCACGTGGTCGCGGGAGAGGAGGTAGGGTGACTGCTACGGCGCCTTCCTCGCCGCCACCCCCAGCTGTTTCACCCGAGCACGTGACTGCTAGGGTGGACTCGTCCGAGGAGGAGGCTACACGGACTCCGGTCCACGAGCCTCCGGTCCACGGGTCTTGGGCCCACGAGCCTCGGGTCGACTGGCCTTCGGCCCACGAGAGTTCGGCCCACGAGACCCCGGAGGAGCACACGTCCGGATGGGGTACCTGGCCGGATCAGCCCGAGGAGCCGAGTGGCCATGCTGATGATGGCGGGGAGCCGACTGATATTGAGGAGGAGGGGGCACCGTCTACCAGCGTGGTGCTACTCGGCTCCCGTCCGTGCCGGCGACCCGCGAGCAGAGGTGGTTGATTTTCCCTGATGGGGAGAGGTACGTAAGTGCATTTAATATTTTTGTACCTTCTGCATTCACGTTTCTTCAAATAACTAATGCGTTGGCCTTGTCATGCTGCAGGGGTTGGGACCACCATCATAGTGTCCGCCGGCCCAACTCCGTCCTTGGAGTTCTTTGCCGGCAAAACTTCCCGGGGTTTGTCACGTTGCCTGGTGAGGGTCGGCTTCCAGAGCTTGGATTGAGCTGGGAGCACTACGTGGCTGCCCCGGCCCCGCCGGATGAGATTATCGACGGTGTCGTGTGCGACACGAGGGCAGACATGGTGATCAGAAAGTTCTGGGTAATTTCTCCTTTACACATTTAAAAATCTTCAACTAGCTAGTTATTAATTGTACTAATCAATATTGTCTCATTTGATTGCAGACATTCTACAGGTGTGAGGAGGGATACGAGGAGGACGCGGCACATGTTATCGAGAACGTCTGCAAGCGCCTACTACAGAACTTACGGCACGAGGCTCGGGTGCAGGCTGTTCGAGACTACTACGCCTTGCGTGGTATCAAGAAGACCAAGCCGGCGTGCCGCGATAAGTTCCTGAGTAAGGAGCAGTACATGAAGGTAATTCTTAAGGCCTTCTACTTAAGTTCCTTCATTTAGTAATTCTTAGCCGTAGCGCTCAAGTTTCTATTTGCTAACTTAGGCGCCTCCGAGATGGTGTGCGGATCGGATGGATTGTTGGGAGGTGTTGGTCAATGAGTGGTGCTCAAAAGAATGGCTAGCCCTCCACAACGAGGCCAAGGACAAACGTGCCCAAATGGAAGGTGTGCCACACCATCAAGGCAGCTCCAACTTATATCAGTTCGGGCGCAACTGGGTATGTGGTTTGCTTCATGATTCATGCAATTCATTCATCATGCTAGCTTGAGCCCTTTAATTACTAATTTACATTGTTTCTCTCTTTCAGGCACGCCACAATAAGGTGGATAAGGTGCCAGAGGTGTACGACCTGTATGCCATGGCCCACACTGCCTCTTTCAAGAAAGTCAAGGCTTTCTCTCAGTCTGACCTCGATGATGCAAACAACTTCACCAACATCTCCTCCCACAACAAGCTCGTGAGATATAGAGATGAGGGGAAGGCGAGGAAAGGGGAGGACTTTAACCCGAGCCAGGGTCCCATTGATCCAGAGCTGGTGATGATATCTGGTGGCGGGAGGTCCCATGGCTCCATAGCCATTGGAGATGGACTTATCCGTTGTCCTAGCACTCTCCCGGAGATCAAGGCGCGCCAGTCGAGCTCCGCTCCTGAGATAAGGCCTCGTGAACGGCCAGTGCAACTCGCCATCAAGGTTAGTGATACGTACTCAGTTATCTTTCTCCATTACATTGTGTGCGCTTCCATCAATGATTACAAATGGTCATGTGAGTGGTGTTGCAGGCTGCTATACAGAGTGAGAGAGATAGAACGGAGAAACTTCTGGCGGAGGCGGCGGAGAGGCAGCGGGAGTTGGAGGAGAGGACGACAAAGATGATGGAGGAGGAGAGGGCACGGAATGACATGCAGGCAAGGGCCATGTACGAGCTCCTTGTGGTAAGTTTCTTCTGCAGATTAGCCAAAACATTCATGTAGTGTTTGTCTCATTACTAACTAGTATGACTGAGTCGTCAAAACCAAATGTGCAGTCTGTGTGCGAGAAGACCGGTCAGACCGCTCCGCCGATGCCAGTGATTGCTCCTGGGACCACGGTGAGTTTAATTTGAATGGACATTACTTGCTAGTCTTAACATTTGAGTGTCATCATGCTAACAAGACATTGGAAATGATCTTTGGTGCAGCGTAACTCCAGACAAGCATCGCACGATCCTTCTCCAGCTACCGACACGAGCCAGCCCGCTCCTACACCTCCTGGATCTTGGTAAGTTTATCTAGTGTTTTGCTTAACACATGCATAAAGACCTAGACTTAGCTTTATTTCCTCCAATGCTTACCATAATGACCTAGACTTAGCTTCTTCTCCTCCAAAATGACTTAATAAGCTTACTGACCTCCAAAACCATCCATTTTACCTAAGTTAGCTCTAAAACGATCTGTACTTAGCTTACTTATGTCAAAAATTGCATAATTAGCTTAGTTAGCTCATAAACGATCCATTTTACCTAAGTTAGCTCTAAAATGACCCATTTTACCTAGGTTAGCTTATAAATGATCCAGTTCATCCAAGTTAGCTCAAAAATGACCCATTTTACCTAGATTAGCTCCTAAATGATCCATTTTACCTACGTTAGCTTTAAAATGACCCATTTCACCTAGGTTAACTCCAAAATGACCCATCTTACCTAGGTTATCTCATAAACGATCCATTTCAACTAATTTAGCTCATAAACGATCCATTTCACCAAGTTAGCTAAAAAACGATCCATTTCACCTAAATTAGCTCTTAAATGATCCATTTCACCTAAGTTAGCTCAAAAAGATCCATTTCAACTAAATTAGCTCATAAATGATCCATTTCACCTAAGTTAGCTCAAAAACGATCCATTCCAACTAAGTTAGCTCATAAATGATCCATTTCACCTAAGTTAGCTAAAAAACGATCCATTTCACCTTAGTTACCTCAAAAACGATCCATTTGACCTTAGTTAGCTCATAAACGACCCATTTCAACTAAGTTAGGTCATAAATGATCCATTTCACCTTAGCTAGCTCATAAACGACCCATTTCAACTTAGTTAGCTCATATATGATCCATTTCACGTAAGTTAGCTCATAAATGACATACTCTTCTTGTTCTAGTCTTCTTCTTTTTCTACTCTTCTTGTTCTAGTCTTCTTCTTGTTCTACTCTTCTTGTTCTAGTCTTCTTATTCTAGTCACCTATTTCTAACTTTCTTATTTTGCCATTTTGCAGATTTCATTATGTGCTGGATGGAGTGCTTGTTCTACTCTTCTTGTTCTAGTCTTCTTATTCTAGTCACCTTAGCTATGGAGTGCTTGTTTATGTATGGATGGAACTTGTTTATGTATGAATTGATGGATGGAACTTGCTCATGTAATATGTATGGATGGAACTTGCTTATGTATGAATGGATTGAACTTTCTTATGTATGAATGTATGGAACTTATGTGCTGGATATATGTGATATGAATGCCTGTGAAATATATCTATATATGTCATATATATTTGATGTGAAAATTGTTGGATTTAATAAAAAACAGAAAAAATAGCCAATATGCAGGCTCTTTGCCGTCTGCCACCGACGGCAACGGGCTCTTTGCCGTCCGCCGCGGACGGCAAAGAAGCCACGTGGCATCCAGGTGTGCTTTCTGGGAGCTGACCCATTTGGTCAGTTTGCCTACAGTGGCAGACGGCAAAGAGTAAACAATTTTGCCGTCAGCGGCGGACGGCAAAGGCCTGCCATGTAGTGACGTGTAGATGACATCATAAGGCGGACGGCAAAGACACTAGAAAGTTTGCCGTCTGCCGCGGACGGCAAAGACACTAGAAAGTTTGCCGTCTGCCGCGGACGGCAAAGGCCTGCCGTTAGCCACTTAACGGACTGACAGCGCAATTATTGCCGTCCGCTCTCTTTGCCGTCCGCGGCAGACGGCAAAGGGCCTTTGCTGTCAGCCGCCAGGAAGCAGACGGCAAAGTAGCTGTTTACCGTAGCCTACTTTGCTGGAGCCTTTTGCCGTCCGCGGCTGACGGCAAAGGCCTTTGCCGTCTGCCGTTCATGCCTTTGCCGTCCGCCGTGGCAGACGGCAAAATAGATGATTCCTGTAGTGTTAGTTTTGTTAGGGTTTGATCCCTAGTATCCACTATGTTCTGAGATTGATGTTGCTATGACTTTGCTATGCTTAGTGCTTGTCACTAGGGCCCGAGTGCCATGATTTCAGATTTGAACCTATTATGTTTTCATGAATATATGTGAGTTCTTGATCCTATCTTGCAAGTCTATAGTCACCTATTATGTGTTATGATCCGGCAACCCCGAAGTGACAATAATCGGGACCACTCCCGGTGATGACCGTAGTTTGAGGAGTTCATGTATTCACTATGTGTTAATGCTTTGGTCCGGTACTCTATTAAAAGGAGGCCTTAATATCCCTTAGTTTCCAATAGGACCCCGCTGCCACGGGAGGGTAGGACAAAAGATGTCATGCAAGTTCTTTTCCATAAGCACGTATGACTATATTCGGAATACATGCCTACATTACATTGATGAACTGGAGCTAGTTCTGTGTCACCCTGTGTTATAACTGTTGCATAATAATCGCATCTGGCATAATTATGCTTCACTGATCCAATGCCTACGAGCTTTTCACATATTGTTCTCTGCTTAGTTACTTTTCCGTTGCCACTGTTACAATTACTACAAAACTGCTACTGTTACTTTTGCCACCGTTAACGTTACTTCCATACTACTTTGCTACTAAATACTTTGCTGCAGATATTAAGTTATCCAAGTGTGGTTGAATTGACAACTCAACTGCTAATACTTGAGAATATTCTTTGGCTCCCCTTGTGTCAAATCAATAAATTTGGGTTGAATACTCTACCCTCGAAAACTGTTGTGATCCCCTATACTTGTGGGTTATCACATACCAACACTTTCCAAGAAATTTATTATTTGACAACATAACGTAAATTCATTTTTTTTCGGGACTGGGCATCCCTAATACCTTTGCCTTACTCTCATGAAATGACAAGTGAATAAACACTCATTGTGAGAATAACGCATCTAGCATGGAAAATATTGGCCACCCCTCACCGCCTCGCGAGCGGTACGAGCACACAAAAGAGAAATTTATTTTGAAAATTAGAGATGGCACATACAAATTTTCTTAGAACTGCAAAATAATACCGCATATAGGTAGGTATAGTGGACTCATGAGGCAAAACTGGTTTAAAGGATTTTGGATGCACAAGTAGTGATCATACTTAGTGCAAAATGAAGGCTAGCAAAAGATTGAGAAGCGACCAACCAAGAAACGAATAATCTCATAAGCGAGCATTGAGCATAATTAACACTGAATAATGCACCACAAGTAGGATTTAATTTCATTGCACAACTATTGACTTTCGTGCTTGCATAGGGAATCACAAACCTTAACACCAATATTCTTACTAAAGCATAATTACTCATCAACATGACTCACATATCACATCATCATATCTCAAAACTATTACAAGGAATCAAGTTTATTTTGTCCAATGATCTTCATGAAAGTTTTTATTATATCCTTCTTGGATATCTATCACTTTGGGACTTATTTTCATGTGTTGCTTTTGATAAGCTCAAACAAATATAAATGAAGATCATGAGCATAATATTTCATTCTCTCAAATTAATTTAAGTGAAGCAAGAGAGAATTTCTTCAAAAATACTAAAGCACACCGTGCTAAAAAAGATATAAGTGAAGCACTAGAGAATTCCATAGGAAAGAGCTTCGTTGACGGGATGTAAGTGCCGCTTACCTAGCCTCCCTGGCAACTATTTGAGGACTCTATTTTATTTAAAAACTTTCAGTTCTAAGTATTTTATTAAAACAACAAGCAAAACAAAATAAAATGGCATTCTAAGAATAGCACACATCATGTGAAGAAGCAAAAACTTAGGCTCAACCGATACTAACCGATAATTGTTGAAGAAAAAAAAGGTGGGATGCCTACCGGGGCATCCCCAAGCTTAGATGCTTGAGACTTCTTGGAATATTAACTTGGGATGCCTTGGGCATCCCCAAGCTTGAGCTTTTGTGTCTCCTTAAGTCCTCTCATATCACGGTTCCCCTAAATCTTAAAAGCTTCATCCACACAAAACTCAACAAGAACTCATGAGATAATTTAGTATAAACCAATGCAAAAACCTTATCATTATCTACTGTAGCAAATCACTAAAATTATTATTCAACATTGCATACTAAATGCCTCTACATATTTAGTACTGTTATCCTCAAATAGAATCATTAAACAAGCAAACATAACAGCAATCTGCCAAAACAGTACTGTCTGTAAAGAATGCAAGATTCATCATACTTCCCTAACTCCAAAAATTATGAAAATTTACCACACTGTAGAAAATTTGTCTGAGCTTACTCTGCAAAAAGTTTCAACATTTTATCATATTCTGACTTTTCTAGGGAATTTTTGCAACAACGATAAACTTTCTATTTTGAAACAGCAACACGTAGACTTGGAAAATAAGCATGGTAAAGGATATCCTTGACATTTTTATTGAAAAGAAAGATGCAAAACATTATTCTAAATAATAGCAAGCAAATAAAAAAATAAAATGACGCTCCTGTTGGGTTACGTAGTAATAATTCAAAGAAATTCCTACATGTCACCAAGATCAATCTAGGAGATGCTAACAACGAGAGAGAGGGAGTGCATCTTCATACCCTTGAAGATTGCTAAGAGGAAGCGTTACAAGAACGCGGTTGATGGAGTCGTACTCGCGGCGATTCAAATCGCGGAAGATCCGATCTAGTGCCGAACGGACGGCGCCTCCGCGTTCAACACACATAGAGCCCGGGGACGTCTCCTCCTTCTTGATCCAGCAAGGTGAGAGGAGAAGTTGAGGGAGAACTCCGGTAGCACGACGGCGTGGTGGCGATGCAGCTCGTGGTTCTCCGGCAAAGCTTCGCTAAGCACTACGGAGGAGGAAGAGGTGTAGGAAGGAGAGGAAGGGCAGCGCCAGGGCGTGTCAGGGTGCGGCTGCCCTCTCTCTCCCTTACTATATATAAGGGGGGAGGAGGAGGCGCCCTAGGGTTTCCCCTAGGGGGCGGCGGCTAAGGCAGATTGGATCTCCCTAGGGAAACCCTAGGGAGACTTGCCCCACAAGCCAAGCAGGTGGAGGCTTGCCTCCCAAGCCAGGTGGAGGCGCCCCACCTCCCCAAGCAACATGGGAAAGGGTGTGGGGCACACAGCCCCTTAGTGGGCTGGTTTGCCCCCTCCCCTTGGCCCATGAGGCCCTGCAACACTTGTCGGGGCCCCCGAAACACCTTTCGGTCATGCTGGCCATAGCCTGGTACCCCCGGAACAGTTCTGGACTCCAATACCCTTCGTGCAATATATCGATCTTCACCTCCGGACCATTCCGAAACTCCTCGTGATGTCCGAGATCTGTTGGGGATATTACTACTGGGTATAAACCGGCCAGGAGAGGCCGGGTTATCCCCATAATGAGTTATTTATATGTGAATCCCATGAAGACAAGGAGTGTGGCGCTTTACGAGGGCCCAAGGCCTAGAGGCTGGTTATGACCTGTAGACATAAACCGCCATATCAATGTAACTTGTGTTGTAAGATAAGCAAGGTAGAAACCGAGCCGGACACGTTTATGAGCCGGCCTCGGGATTCTGTAAACCGCCGGGCGTCAACCTATGTATATAAAGGGACGACCCGGTGGCGGTTTAGGGGCAACAAACAACAACTCGAGAGCCAGGCATAGCGAATTCGCTTCCTGGTCATCGAAACCCTAGCAATTCCACAACAACTAGATTAGGCCTTTACCTTCACCGCAAGGGGCCGAACCAGTATAAACTCTCTGCGTCCTTTGTCCGCTTTAACCCCTTTAATCTAACCCGTTGCGATGGCTCCACGACTAAGTCCCTTCACTAGGACAGCTGCCGTGACAAAACCACGACAGTTGGCGCCCACCCTGGGGCTATCGCACGATGGTTTCGAGTTCTTAGAGGGCAGCTTCGAAGGACTCAAGGGATACGTTGTGGGCCGGATGACCAAGAGTCATCGCGGCAAGCTCTACATCGACGACGCAGGCTGGGGCCCCGAGGACGGCTCAATTGAGTACGGGTACCGGGTCCCCTTCGGCAGCATTCACGTGTTCATTGGCAAGATTGGCAAACCGGGCCCTGAGCCGGACATCTGCACCGACATCATCGAAACGGCTCAGCGTGCGAGATCCGCCCGGGTTAAGCCTGCCATGAAGCGTGCCTTCGTGGGAGTCATCCACGGAGTGGAATCTGAGGATAGATCGGAATCTGGTGGTGAGACCATCGTTTACTCCGGGGACGAGTCATCTACTGGAGAGACCGAGTCATTGTACCAGCTGCAGGATGGCCGGTTTGGGGGCTGTTCCGATGGCGACAGTATTCCGGACCCCTTTGATCCGCCAAGCCGAGTCACGATCTTCATGGCTGGTACAGAGTCAGCGCCACAATCTTCGACCACCGCGGCGATGATCTCCGGTTCAGCAGCGGCGACGGCAGCTGGGGCAGGCGGCCCTACGCCACCACCAGCTCAGGCTTTTTCCAATTTATTCGACACCTTGGCGGCACTACTAGCGGCTGAAGTTAGCCCGGCGGATCAGGAGCGGCACAACACAGAAGTGGCGAAGGTGAAGGATCAGATAGCCCAAGCCAAAGTAGACATGGCCGCCGAAAACGCCAGGATGACGGCGAAGCAGGCCGAGTTAGATGCACAGGCTTATCGGCTCATGTTGGAACAAAACACATCGAATGACGTCATGAGGAGGAGGTACCGATATCACCTGCCTCCGGTTTACGAAGCTAGGAATCTCTTCAGCACGCCAGGAGCAGGAACCAGCAACCAGCCAGTGGTAAACCGGGTCGAAGCACCTGGAACGGGGACGCCGGTTCAGCCACGCGCAATGGATCTGCCTCCTCAGAATAACCCGCCCCAACACGTGCCGACGCCTCCGGGTCATTACTCCAACCCTTTGGATAACATAGTCACAGCCTCTTCACGATTGGCGGCCCTCCCAGTCGACGGTGAGTCCCCCGTAGCGGTGGAGACCCGACGGGCTAGAGAACTCCTTCAGACAGCCTTGACTCAGCAGCAGGCTTATTCATACAACCGCGAAAGGATTCCCCGCCCGAGCCGGAGTTACAGCAGGCATATGGATGAACCAGCCGTGTCCAGTAGTGCGCGGAATCGTAATCCGCCTCGTGGTCATAACCCGGCAGGTGGCGGTGGTGATGCTCAGGATGTGGTGGATCGTGCTAGGGCACGTCGAGAGGCCGAGTTAGCGGCACAACACGAAGCCCGACTTACTCTGGTTCGTCCAACAACTTCGGTGGAACCAGGGGTTACCTCCAGTTCGTTGGGAGTGCCGTGTCTCATCCCAGCGTTGCGCAACGTACGGCTGCCCAAGGATTTCAAGGGCCCACGTAAAGTGCCAAATTACACTGCCGATTTATCCCCTGAGTCATGGGTTGAAGGTTATGAGATGGCAATGGAGATGCTGGATGTGGACGATGTGGCGTGTGCTAAATACTTCACCATGATGTTGGAAGGAACGGCTCACACTTGGTTGAAAAACATACCAGCTAACTCTATTGGGTCATGGGCCGAGTTAAGGGCCCGGTTTATTCAGAATTTCAAAGACATGTGCAAGCAACCCATGTCAATTGTGGACTTAGCTGCCTGTGTCCAGGAGGAAGGAGAATCAACAACCCATTAGGTGCGCCGGGTTTCAGAAATTTTGCATTCATCAAACCGCATCAACGCTGATACAACAGTTTTAACGTTGGAAGACAATTGTCGGTTTACACCTCTGAAGTTGAAGTTGGGACAGCTCAAACGTCACTGCAATGACATGGGGACTCTTATGGCAGCCTTGGTGAAGTATGCCGACTCTGATAGTACCAAGGACCCTGAATCTGATGATGACAAGACAGGAAAGGGAAAGAAGGGCGGCAGCACCAAAGGGCAGCAGCATAACCCGGCGGGTCATGGAAACAGCGGTAAGCGTAAAGCGGATAACAGTTTAGATTTTGTGGCTAATACCAATGCGCAGGGTAATGGTCAGCGTCGTAAGGGTAAAACGCCCCCGCGTGGAGGAGAACCAAGTCCCAATCCGGAGCGCCTGAATTACCTGTTGAACCAGCCCTGCCCAAAGCACGGATCGTGGGACAAGCCGGCCACGCACCTCTGGAAGGATTGTTATATTATGCGGGAGTTCAAAAATTCAGATTTTTCCGGAATGATCATGGACCGGCCAGCGGTTCAGGCCCCGGGTCTCATGGGCCGGGTTATGGTGGAAGCAGTTCTGGTTCAGGATTTCACGGTAATCAAAGCGGACATGGCAATCAAGGCAATCAGGGCAACCAAGGTGGTTATAATCATCAGGGGAATCAACAGCAGCAGCAGCAGTCGGGTTACCAGAGCAACCCGAAGCAGTTGAACAGTGGGCAGTACCATGTCTTCACCACCAGCCTGTGTAAGCGCGATAAGAAGCTTCATAAAATGGCAGTGAACTCCGTTGAACCGGCGGTACCCCGTTACTTATGCTGGTATGAACAACCCATTGTGTGGAATCGAGAGGATCATCCACCTCGGGTTGATAATCCGGGTCATCTGGCGTTGGTGGTAGCACCTCAGGTGGGAGGTTAGAAGTTCACCAAAGTACTCATGGATGGGGGGAGTAGTATCAATATCCTTTATTATGAAACTTTCCGTCGCATGGGGTTAACAGATAAAAATCTTAAACCGTCCAACACGGTATTCCATGGTGTGGTGCCTAGTAAATCGGCGTATCCAGTTGGTAAGATAGCTCTGGAGGTTTCTTCTGGAGATGAGCATGATTCAAGATCAGAAACATTGACTTTTGAAGTGGTGAAAATCAAGAGCCCGTATCATGCCCTGTTTGGACGGCCGGCTTATGCTAAGTTCATGGCAAGGCCCTGATACGTCCATTTTGCATCATGCTTTTATATTGATATTTATTGCATTATGGGCTATTATTACACGTTATGTCACAATACTTATGCCTATTCTCTCTTATTTTACAAGGTTTACATAAGGAGGGAGAATGCCGGCAGCTGGAATTCTAGGCTGGAAAAGGAGCAAATAATAGAGACCTATTCTGCACAACTCCAAAAGTCCTGAAACTCCACGAAAGTTATTTTTGGAAATAATAAAAAATACTGAGTGGAAGAAATACGTCAGGGGGGCTCCACCTGTCCACGAGGGTGGGGGCGCGCCATACCCCCTGGGCGCGCCCCCGCCTCGTGGGCACCTTGTGCGCTCTCCGGACTCCGTTTTCTTGCACGATACGTATTTTGGTCGGTAAAAATTCATTATATATTCTCCCGAAGGTTTTGACTCCTGTATCACGCAAATATCCTCTGTTTTCGTTTCGAGCTATTTCTCTGACAGATCTAGATCATCATGATGTCTCCAAGCGCCCCCATGGACAAGTTCTTCGAGAAGGTCATCAACCCCTACCTCGCGAAGGTGCTGCAACACCCTCAAACCATTGAGATGCGTGATGGGTTGCTGCACATCCGTGATGTTGAGGGACCACGGAGGACCGGAAGCCTGGAGACAAGGCTTGAAGCAATGGAGCAACAAGTTTTCAAGTGCTAGGAGATGGTGGAGCGTGGACTTGACTCCAATCACATAATGATCATGGAGTTCACCAACAACCACAAGCTGGATGCCAAGGACATTGGGTAGGCCATCTTCAAGCTCCACGAGAAAATCGAGCACCTCCAAGCTCAAATCTATGACCTGCAAAACCAAAACTGTGAGTATGAATATAGATTCAAAAGGATGAGTTTGGCTGCAGATTTAAGGATCCCGGAGACTCGATCATCCTTCTATGATGGTGAGCCTATGCCTTGGAAGATGGACTACAAGCCTACATCATCAACAATCCCTTCACCAGCAAAGGAGACATAATCACATGGGTATGGGCACTCCCCTTGGCAACTGCCAAGCTTGGGAGAGATGCCCCAGTATCTATCACCATCACACTCCTATCTTTACCGTTTTTCTTAGTTCGATCCTTTTAGTAGTATCTTGATCTAGTAGATTAAAGTTTTAGTATGATTGAGTTCTGAGTTTTGCTTTATGATCTTTCTATCTAATCGAGTCCGTGAGCTATATATAATAAAGATAAGTGTTGAGTCAAGGGCTTGATTATTTTGCTATGATCTTGAGTGAATAAAAGAAAAGAGAAAAGAGTAAAAAGAAACAAAGAGATCATATTGATCTTATGGATAGTAATGACTTCACATAGAAAGAGTATGATGATTAAAAGTTGTTGAGAGTTGACAAACATAGCTTTGGTCATCGTTGCGATTAATAGGAAGTAATAAAGAAAGAGAGGTTTCACATATAAATATACTATCTTGGACATCTTTTATGATTGGGAGCACTCATTAAAATATGACATGCTAAAGAGTTGATGTTGGACAAGGAAGACAACGTAATGGGTTATGTTTTCTTATATCTGAGATAAAGTATATTGTCATGGATCATCCAACATGTTGAGCTTGTCTTTCCCCCCTCATGCTAGCCAAATTATTTGCACCAAGTAGAGATACTACTTGTGCTTCCAAAGACCCTTGAACCAGTTTTGCCATGAGAGTCCACCATATCTGCCTATGGATTGAGTAAGATCCTTCAAGTAAGTTGTCATCGGTGCAAGCAATAAAAATTGCTCTCTAAAATATGTATGATTGATTGGTGTGGAGGAAATAAGCTTTATACGATCTTGTGATGTGGAAGAAATAAAAGCGATGGACTGCATAATAAAGGTCCATATCACAAGTGGCAATATAAAGTGACGTTCTTTCGCATTAAGATTTTGTGCATCCAACCTTGAAAGCGCATGACAACCTCTGCTTCCCTCTGCGAAGGGCTTATCTTTTATTATTATCTTTTATCTTATGCAAGAGTCATGGTGATCCTCACCTTTCCTTTTTACATTTTATCCTTTGGCAAGCACAGTGTGTTGGAAAGATCCTGATAGATATATCTAATTCGATGTAAGTTAGCATGAACTATTATTGTTGACATTACCCTTGAGGTAAAAGGTTGGGAGGCGAAACTATAAGCCCCTATCTTTCTCTATGTCCGGTTAAAACTCTGTAACCACAAGTATTGTGTGAGTGTTAGCAATTATGAAAGACTAAATGATAGTTGAGTATGTGGACTTGCTAGAAAGCTCTGACATAGACTCTTTCTGATGTTATGATAAATTGCAATTGCCTCAATGACTGAGATTATAGTTTGTTAGTTCTCAATAAAGTTTCTGATTCATACTTTGCATTGTGAATAGATTATTACTTGAGCATAAGGAATCATATGACAATATCCATATATGTTGCTGTTATGAGAATAATCATGATGCCACGAGGCGGAACCTTGGCGGAACCAATCTAGGGCTCTGGCGGAGTTGTTCTGCCGGGGAAACTTCCCTCCGAGAGGGGGAAATCTTTGCCATCGTCATCACCAACGATCCTCTCATCGGGTGGGGGTCCATCTTCATCAACATCTTCACGAGCACCATCTCCTCTCAAACCCTAGTTCATCTCTTGTATCCAATCTTTGTCTCATAGCCTAAGATTGGTACCTGTAGGTTGCTAGTAGTGTTGATTACTCCTTGTAGTTGATGCTAGTTGGTTTATTTGGTGGAAGATCATATGTTCAGATCCATTATGCATATTAATACCCCTTTGATCATGAACATGAATATGCTTTGTGATTAGTTACGTTTGTTCCTGAGGACATGGGAGAAGTCTTGCTATTAGTAGTAATGTGAATTTGGTATTCGTTCGATATTTTGATGAGATGTATGTTGTCTATCCTCTAGTGGTGTTATGTGAACGTCGACTACATGACACTTCACCATTATTTGGGCCTAGAGGAAGGCATTGGGAAGTAATAAGTAGATGATGGGTTGCTAGAGTGACAGAAGCTTAAACCCTAGTTTATGCGTTGCTTCGTAAGGGGCTGATTTGGATCCACATGTTTCATGCTATGGTTAGGTTTACCTTAATACTTCTTTTGTAGTTGCGGATGCTTGCAATAGGGGTTAATCATAAGTGGGATGCTTTTCCAAGTAAGGGCAGCACCGAAGCACCGGTCCACCCACATATCAAATTATCAAAGTACCGAACGTGAATCATATGAACGTGATGAAAACTAGTTTGCCGATAATTCCCATGTGTCCTCGGGAGCGCTTTTCTCTATATAAGAGTTTGTCCAGGCTTGTCCTTTGTTACAAAAAGGATTGGGCCACCTTGCTGCACTTTATTTACTTTTGTTACTTTTTGCTCGTTACCAATTATCCTATCACAAAACTATTTGTTACCTATAATTTCAGTGCTTGCAGAGAATACCTTGCTGAAAACCGCTTATCATTTCCTTCTGCTCCTCATTGGGTTCGACACTCTTACTTATCGAAAGGACTACGATAGATCCCCTATACTTGTGGGTCATCAGGCCCTGTTATGTTTATCTGCATCTCAAGATGCCGGGTCATTAGGGGACCGTAACGGTTCATGGGAGTCGCAAGATCGCTTTGGAATGTGAAGAAGGTGATGCGGCTTATGCTGAGTCGGTTTGCGCAACAGAGGAGTTGAAGTTCTAAAAAGACAATGTTGATCCGGCGGATATGACTTCTTTGAAAAAGCCAACTACAGAGCATGATCCGGCCTTGAAGTTTAAATCGGCTGATGAGACTAAGCTGGTTGATTTTGTTCCTGGCGATTCATCCAAGCAGTTTAGCATCAGCGCTAACTTGGATCCGAAATAGGAAAGCGCGCTCATCGAGTTCATCCGTGAGAATCGGGACATCTTTGCCTGGAAGCCTTCTGACATGCCAGGTGTACCGAGGGAACTCGCTGAGCACACACTTAAAGTTGATCCAAAGTTTAAACCGGTCAAGCAGTTTCTTTGCCGGTTCAATGAAGAAAGATGCAAGGCTATTGGTGAGGAGGTAGCCAGGCTCTTGGCGGCTGGGTTTATCATTGAAGTATTTCATCCTGAGTGGTTGGCTAATTCGGTGATGGTACTTAAGAAGAATGGCACTTGGCGTATGTGTGTGGATTACACAGATTTAAACAAGGCTTGTCCAGCGGATCCTTTTGCCCTTCCTCGTATTGATCAAATCATTGATGCTACGGCGGGTTGCGAGCGTTTGAGTTTTCTGGATGCTTATTCTGGTTACCATCAGATCAAAATGGCAGTTAAGGACCAGGAGAAGACGGCTTTCATAACTCCCTTTGGAGCCTTCTGCTATGTATCTATGCCTTTTGGGCTCAAGAGTGCCCAGGCGACTTATCAGCGTTGTGTGCAGAATTGTCTTCATAATCAGATCGGTCGCAATGTTCATGCTTATGTGGATGATATTGTGGTGAAATCCAGAAAGGTGGAGACATTGATCGATGATTTGAAGGAGACCTTTGATAACCTCCGGGTTTATAAAATGATGCTTAATCCGGCCAAGTGTCTTTTTGGTGTCCCGGCAGGCAAGCTCTTGGGCTTTCTGGTGTCTAACAGGGGCATTGAAGCTAATCCGGAGAAAATCAAGGCTATAATTTCTTTGGCTAAACCGAAGTGTATTAATGATGCTCAACGCCTGGCAGGTCGGATTGCCGCCTTGAGCCGGTTTATCAGTCGCCTTGGTGAGAAGGCCATCCCTTTATATCAGATGCTGAAGAAGACGGATGACTTCGCCTGGAGTGACGCCGCCAATGAAGCATTTGAGGATTTAAAGCGGCAGCTGGCTAATCTGCCGGTCCTTGCTGCTCCTGTTGATAAAGAGCCGTTGTTGTTATATGTGGCTGCTAACGCCCGGGCTGTTAGCGTGGTTATTGTGGTGGAGCACAAGGAGGCCGGAAAGGAGTATCCGGTTCAACGGCCGGTTTATTATATCAGTGAGGTACTTATTGAGTCCAAACAAAGGCCCGCATTGGCAGAAGCTGGTGTATGGAGTTTTTATGGCGAGCCGGAAGCTTAAGCAATATTTCCAGGGTCATCCCATCACCGTGGTCAGCTCTGCTCCTTTGGGGGATATAATCCAGAACAGGGAAGCGACTGGCCGGATTGCCAAATGGGCTATTGAGCTTGGGCCTCATGGGTTAAAATATATGCCCCGGACGGCAATCAAATCTCAGGCACTTGTGGATTTCATTAATGACTGGACAGAATTACAGGCGCCAGAAGAGAAGCCGGATCATACTTATTGGACTATTCATTTTGATGGGTCCAGGCAATTGGAGGGCTCGGGGGCTGGAGTCGTATTAAGTTCCCCACGAGGTGATAAGTTTTGTTATGTTCTCCGTTTAATGTTCCCTTGTACTAACAATGCAGCTGAGTATGAAGCTTTACTCCATGGTCTTCGAATGGCTAAGGAGATGAATTTAAGCCGGGTTAAGTGCTTCGGTGACTCGGACCTGGTGGCTCAACAAGTGTCTGGTACTTGGGATTCCAAGGATCCGCTCATGGCAGCATATCATCGAGAGGTGGATATTGTTGCAGGTCATTTCAAAGGCTATCAGGTTGATCATGTGGACCGGCGGAAGAATGAAGCGGCGGACGCTTTAAGTCGCTTGGGTTCCCAACGTAAACCGGTTCCACCCAATGTCTTTTTGGATGTGCTACATAATCCATCGGTTAAGCTCCCAACAAAGGAAGATTTGGCTGTTCCTGATCCGGAGGCTCAGTTGGTGGCGGCTGTTCATGTCATCCCAGACTAGACGATCCCGTATTTGGCGTATATGAACCGAGGCGAGTTACCGGAGGATGAAACCTTGGCCCGGCAGATAATCCGGCGATCCAAGTCCATGACTATTATCAATGGAGAGTTACATCATTGCAGTGTGACAGGGGCGTTTCAGCGTTGCGTGTCTCCTGAAGAAGGATGTGAGATTCTGAGTGAGATTCACGAAGGGGATTGTGGTCATCACACCGGTTCAAACACCCTGGTGGCTAAAAGCTTTTCTTCATGGCTTCTATTGGCTAACGGCTCATGCTGATGTAGAAGACTTGGTGAAAAAGTGCGACGGTTGTCAGAAATTTTCACGCCGAGCTCATGTTCCGGCCTAGGAATTGAGGATGATTCCAATCACTTGGCCGTTTGCAACTTGGGGGCTGGATATGGTCGGGCCCTTTAAGCGATCCAAGGACAAGAAGACCCACCTTTTGGTGGCGGTTGATAAGTTCACTAAGTGGGTGGAGGCAGAGCCAGTCAGTAAGTGTGATGCAGCTATGGCAGTTCAATTCATCAAAAAGGTGATTTTCCGGTTTGGCTTTCCACACAGCATTATAACTGATAATGGTACCAATCTGTCCAAAGGTGCTATGAAGGAGTTCTGTCAACGTGAGCACATCCGGCTTGACGTAGCATCAGTGGCTCACCCCAGTCTAATGGTCAAGCAGAGAGAGCCAATCAAGAGATCTTGAGAGGCATCAAGCCCGGGTTATGGTTCCTTTGCAATGGACGCCGGGTTGTTGGGTGGAGGAGTTACCTTCTGTGTTATGGAGCATCAATAGCACGCCCAACAGATCTACGGGTTACATGCCTTTTTTCATGGTTTATGGAGCGGAGGCGGTTCTCCCTAGTGACATCCGTCATGACTCGCCTCGTGTGGCGGCGTATGTCGAAGCTGACAATGAGAAGGCCCGACAGGAGGCACTTGACCTGTTAGATGAGGAGCGTGACATTGCAGCAGCTCGTTCGGCGATTTACCAGCAAGATTTGCATCGTTATCACAACCGCCGGGTTAGAACCAGAACTTTTCAAGAAGGTGATCTGGTGCTCCGACTCATCCAGGATCAGACTGATATGCATAAGTTATCCCCGCCTTGGGAAGGACCTTTCGTGGTCAGCAAGAATTTGCATAACGGGTCATACTACCTTATCGATGTTCGAGAGCACAAGGACTCACGTAAATCGGAGGAGGAGACCCACCGGCCGTGGAATATCGCTCATCTTCGGCCTTACTATACATGAGCCATAGGCTCTGCTTATGTACATAGTTATGACAATGTATATATTATGATCAATATAATAAACCGGAGCCTTAGTTCAAGCGGGGTATCTGTTGTTTTTCTTACATCATGTGTGGTTACATGGGGGCTTCTGTTTATAAAGCGGTGTCCGGTTTACCCCTTGATTCAGCTTATAAAGCCATATATAAAAATCACTTGGGGGCTTGGTCGTATTCGAACCATAGCTACACCTCTTGATCGGCGCAAGGCCACACGGAAAATCACTTGGGGGCTTGGTCGTATTCGAACCATAGCTACACCTCTTGATCGGCTCAAGGCCAAAAGAAGATTACTTAGGGGCCAAAGAGAGTGTTGCAAAAGCACAACTCAAACATAGGCACCCACTGAGCACAGCTCAAAATATTGCTTGGGGATTCTTTGCTTCGCAATGAACAAAGAATCTACACTTGTAATAGGCTATCAAGCCACGGCTTGGAAGCCAGGTGTATTCACCTAAAACCCCAGGTTATCCTGCCTCTTTAAGTAAGCCACTCCGTCCAGGTAAACCTGGTATGACCCGTCGAACGTTTGACAAGTCAATCTCATAGACCCTGAACTTGTCAAAGTTAAAACGACGATTGGTTAAAGATTGAGTTCCATCTTAAAAGGCTTTGTGAAATAGTTTAACTCAGTGGCCTGGCAGCCCATGAAAAGCCTCGATTTGGGGCCTGGCAGCCCGTGAAAAGCCTCGACTACAAGTTTGCATATGCTTTTATTTACCAAGTTTTTTCTCTTTTGATGACATTTATAATGTTTTTGATAAACCGGCGTTCATTAACCCGGCTTGGCTTTCAACTACAAGTTGTTAGTTCATGATCAGTTATAATCTAGCTCTTACTAACCCGGTCTGGCTTCGACTATAAGTCGCCAGTGTTATATATGGATAAACCGTTGTTTATCACAACCCGGTATGGTTTTATCATAAACCGATACAATATGGAAGGAGTTATCGGTACTCATGATTAGGGGTATCGCCCTTACTACAAAAGTTGGTCAACCAACGAGGTGATTCAATGTCACAGGTATCATTTATTTTCATATTTGATTCTCTTTTTATAGCCTTGGTTATAAACCCTGGCTATATATTTGGGTATCATGACCCGTCCGACGGTAAACCGTCAGGACACTTTCAATTTCTCGTATGCAGGAACAGCTTGAATAAATCGTTATGGATTATAAACATCATATGTCTTAAGCATGGCGGATTAACAAGTGTCAGGCAAAAATAAATATGCATGATGGCATAGCAGACCAAGTGTTTAACTAGTCTATTACAAGGCGTTTCAGTGCCCAAAAGAATAATTGTTTTTCGGCAAGTATTGCAGCACGCGAAGGGCTAAACCGGCCTCCGGATCATGATTCGTCACCAGGTTGACTTGACGGCTGCGGATCATCTTGCATCGGTTCATCATCCTCCTCTCTACCCAGTGGCTGGAAGTCAATGGTTGCCCAGTCGATCCCAGTTAGGGCTTGGAATACAGCTTCATCGCTTATAATGGTGGACAGTTCAATGTCAGGGGCATAGATGTGCTTACGGATTGGCGGGATAAGATTCTGAGCCTCAGGAGTTGGTGCAGCGACCCGTTTGTTGTTGACGTCATAACTCGCCTGGTAATATGAAAGATCAGCTTCTTCAGCCAATTGACAAGCCAGTGGACGTACTTCCCGGTTTATGGATCGGAGTTCATCATTGCCAAACTGTGAGCCGTCTTCTTTTAAGCTTGGATAGCCTTTACCCACATCCACCGGATCAAGATCAGGCACCCATGCTTTTGCCCGGGTTAGTGCGGTCAGAGCACCAGCCCTTGCAGCAGATCTCTTTAGCTCTTCTACCCGGGCAGGCAACATTGACAAACTTTCTAAGGTCTCTTTGATTAAAGTTGGGGTGGCTTGTTGTGAGAAGCGATGCAGATGATCCGTTGCGCGCCGGTATATAACTGCTCTATAAGAGTATATGCAGCCTTCAGCTTCTTCTGTACGTCAGAGCCCAGATGACTAATGTGAGTTCCTGCATCATTGAAAACATCAATAAACCGGCAATGTATGGGATGATATGTTCAAAACTTAAAGCCAGGATATTTACCAAACACAGCAGTAGTCATGGCATGTATTTGCCGCTTTACACCAGTCAGCTCATCTACCATCGGTTTAAGAGCTGCTTCTGCGTCCTCGTCTCTCTTTTGCAATGCGGATTTTTCTGTGTCCCAGTCCGCCCGCTCCTTGTTGAAACTCTCCTTCAGCTTTTCCATGGCGGCTAAAGCACTGATCAGCTCATCTTTGGCTTTGGAGGTTTCTGCTTGCTGGGACTTGAGGTTTTCTTGCAGATCAGCGGTTTGAGTTTCCTTTTTGCTCAGCTCAGCCTATAAGAGATAGACATATAATGAGTTGGCAATACATATTTGAAGTACCAAGCACATAACAAGTTATGCACCTGATACTTGGGGGCTAATGCATATTTGCTCGTTATCAGCAATTTCTACAAGTCCCAAGCGCAATACAAGTATTACTCTTGACACTTGGGGGCTAATGTATGTTTGCTCAAAATAACATTATGGGTATTCTTCTAAAAGTCCCGGTTCATCTTCATAAGTTAAACCGGCCCTTGGGGACTACACCGGCAAAAGTTACCATATTACTATTCTAAAAGTACCGGTTTATCTTAAAAAGATAACCCGGCCCTTGGAGGATAAGCATGCAAAGTCGAGATATTACAAAGTCCCGGTTTAGATGAGAATCATAAACCGGTACTTGGGGGCTACTGGAGTTAATATTTGGAAGTGGACACAAGAGAGAAGTAGTTATGCAGTTACCTCATATCGTTCCTTCATCAGATTTACTAAACCGGCTTCAAAGTCGCGGCTTGTGTACAGACGGTTTAAAAAACCAGAATGGATGTCTTGGGCGTTGAGGTGGGCATAGGTTGACAAATATGTGTTCCATTTGCCTTTGCCCATAGCAGAAGGCTCGTCCTTGGCACTATGCTTTGATAAGGCAACAGGATTGCCAGGAGCGGTGTGGCCGACGCCAGTAATCATAATGTCATCTTCTTTATCACCAGCAGCCTTCACTGGAGTTGACGGTTTATCAGCAGCCTTAACTAGACTGGCCGGTTTATCATCTGTGCGAGCCGGACTAGTCGGTTTGTCAGTGTGACCTGTGGTGTCAACTTCTACTTGTTCAGCTATGAAGTCATAATCTTGAGGTGGCGGGTCATCATGAATAACATCAGTATTTGTTCCTTCCAGATCTGGAGTCTTCTCCGGTTCAGTAACCACATTATCATCAGCTGGTTTATTTAACCGAGCCTTCTTGCTGGGTCTAGGCTTGGCACTGAGAAGAACAAACATAAAGGTTAATACGTTAGGTGAACATAAGGTATTAAGAGTAAATTTAAGGCATAGCTCGCCCAGGAACTGTCTTGAGAGTTGGAAGTTGTGTGGTTGTCGACTCGCCAGATGATGAGTGAGGTGTTCCCTGATAATTCGAGTCAGACGGATTAAGAGGCTGTCAGAAACAACCCGCCTTGGGGCAAGAAGTGTCAAGAGTATAAGAGACCTCTGATCGACGTTTCCGAACCGGAGTGTTCGGTAAACCGGCGGAGGTAACTACCTGGCCGTTGTGCCGGGTTGTGCGGCGGGCTTTGTGTTGCTGCTTCTTCAAAACAAAGTTTGGGTCCAAGTGAGCTAGGGGGTGAGAAAATTTTACTTTCCGGTTTGCTTGACGGATTTTCTGGGTTGGCAGAGGATCTGAACCGGAGGAAAGGATAATTACCTCTATGTCGTCAGCTTGGCTGCCTTCAGCGTCGTCCTAATAATAGTCATTGTCAATGAGGTGTATGAAAAATGAACCAAGAGAGTCAAGTTCTACCTCTGAATCCGGATTAGCCAAGTCAGCATCAGCATTTGGTTCGGAAGACTCAGTGGTCCTCTCCTTGGCAGGTTTTTTGATAACCTTGGTCTTGGGGCGAGGTGTCTTGGCCGGTTTATCCTGTGGTTTCTTCTTCCAGAACGGATCATCGCCCTGTCAAAGATGGACAAAAATTTGAGAGAGTATCTAAAAAAGGAGCAAGTTAAAACAAAAAGGGTTGTGATTCTTACAGTTGGCAGTTTATTGAAGACACAGAAAGGACTTAACCCGGTCTGGCTGCAGACAGCTTCCGATTCATTCAGTATTTTCTTGACAGACTCGGTAACTTCATCCTTTGTTAGCCGAATATCAACATGTCGCTGAGGATCTTTCAAGCTGCCTGTGTACTCACATATTAAACCGGGGCACCGGCTTAAGGGAAAAATGCTCCAGGTTATCCAGCAGCGAGCAAAATCAACACTTGTCAAACCGTTCGCCACAAAGGCTCTGAGCTTTGACAGTTGTGCTGCGTAGTTGGATCTTTCCTTCGCAGTTAATCTCTGAGGAAAGGGATGTGTATTGCTAAGACGATGAGGACGGTAACCCGACAGAGGATTTTCATCAGTTGGAGATGTATCTTTGCAATAGAACCAAGTCTGATTCCAGTCCTTGGGGTGACTGTGAAGCTTGGTGTGAGGGAAGCTGACATCTTTCCTCTTTTGAATCGCCATGCCTCCAAGTTCAGTGTTGGGTCCATCTGTAAACTCTGCATGACGGTTTAAGTAGAAGAAATCCCTAAACAGTTCAACGGTGGGCTCCTCTTGAAGATAAGCCTCGCAAAATACTTGGAAATGACAAACATTGGACACAGAGTTTGGGCCAATGTCCTGAGGGTGGAGTTGGAAGCTGGCAAGTACATCTCGGAAGAATTTTGATCCGGGAGGGCTAAACCCTCGGCTCAGGTGATCAACAAACACGACCACTTCTCCATCCTTGGGCTCAGGAGGATTTTCTGGACCAGGGACCCTCCACTGGATAACTTGTTTTTTCGCTAAAGTGCCATTTGCGACACATCCCTCTAGTTGCGCTTCCGTAACCCGGGAAGGAACCCAGTTACAAGCATAAAATTGCTTGGCAAATATAAAGCGATGCAAGATTAGAAGCAGAAACAGAGGTGTATACACATTGTTAAACCAGAGTCTGACATTTGTTAAACCGGAGTCCGACATTGGAGGAGTTACAAATATAAATGCCTTGGCAGTTTACGAGGGGACTAATGGTACCACCGGATTATCATTTTCTACAAAGATAAACCGCCTGTATTGGTATGAAAGGTACAGATCTAAAAGTAATTAAGTAAGGGGAAAAACAGTTTTCACAGACTGGTATGGTAAATTCAGATCTGCGGCATGTCAGAAAATCAAAATATACTTGGACCTAAAGTACAGGTGTTTCAACAGTTCATTAGATTCCGACGAGTTTCTTTCTATACGAAGGGGATGCTATAATGAAGAAAAAGGGGACTATGGCTACGGCGGCACGAGAAATATCAGATCTAAACTAGCCGTTTGTGATACTAAGAAGAACAGGGAAGAACGGCGCCGAAGCTTCAATGAACTCTGATGAACACTGAAACCCTAATGGTGGATCTGGAGTAAGGAAGGGGAAACTTACCGATGCTGATGGAACAGCGGAGGAGCGCCGCGTTTCTCTGGTACAATCAGGTTGATGCAGCAGCCAGAGTTCAAGACGAGGGCGAAGCTTGTCGGCGGTGGCTGCGTGTGACGGTCAGGTCGGCGCAAGGAAGAAGAGATACGAAGAGGCAAGGGGGGAAACAAAAAGGACCCCGAGCCTTATTTATAAGGGCGAGGAGATAAATGACAGGTGCGAGAATCGAGGAGCCCAAAGCTGGATATGTGACAGAGCTGTCGCCTCGATTGTCGGAGGCTCATTAATGAAGTGAGAGATATACCATTTTTAATAATAGGTGACGTCATGGCGGTTTATCATGATGCTGGAAGATGACGTCATGGCGGTTTACAAGATTTATGCGAAGATGCTGAAAGAAGAATTTTTCTCAATTGTTGAAGATTGACATGAACCAGTTCAAATCAATCTGGGGCCTAATGTTGGGGATATTACTACTGGGTATAAACCGGCCAGGAGAGGCCGGGTTATCCCCATAATGAGTTATTTATATGTGAAGCCCATGAAGACAAGGAGTGTGGCGCTTTACGAGGGCCCAAGGCCCAGAGGCGGGTTATGGCCTGTAGACATAAACCGCCATATCAATGTAACTTGTGTTGTAAGATAAGCAAGGTAGAAACCGAGTCGAACACGTTTATGAGCCGGCCTCGGGATTCTGTAAACCGCCGGGCGTCAACCTATGTATATAAAGGGACGACCCGGCGGCGGTTTAGGGGCAACAAACAACAACTTGAGAGCCAGGCATAGCGAATTCGCTTCCTGGTCATCGAAACCCTACCAATTCCACAACAACTGGATTAGGCCTTTACCTTCACCGCAAGGGGCCGAACCAGTATAAACTCTCTGCGTCCTTTGTCCGCTTTAACCCCTTTAAGCTAACTCATTGCAATGGCTCCACGACTAAGTCCCTTCACTAGGACATCTGTCGTGACAAAACCACGACAGGATCTCATCCGGACTCCGAACTACCTTCGGTAACCACATACAATTTCCCATTACAACTCTAGAGTCACCGAACCTTAAGTGTGTAGACCCTACGGGTTCGGGAACCATGCAGACATGACCGAGACACCTCTCCGGCCAATAACCAATAGCGGGATCTGGATACCCATATTGGCTCCCACATGTTCCACGATAATCTCATCGGATGAACCACGATGTTGGGGATTCAATCAATCCCGTATACAATTCCCTTTGTCCATCGGTATGTTACTTGCCTGAGATTCGATCATCGGTATCCCCATACCTCGTTCAATCTCATTAGTGGCAAGTCTCTTTACTCGTTCCGTAACGCATGATCCCGTGGCTAACTCCTTAGTCACATTTTTCTCATTATGATGATGCATTACCGAGTGGGCCCAGAGATACCTCTCCATCATACGGAGTGACAAATCCCAGTCTCGATTCGTGCCAACCCAACAGACACTTTCGGGGATACCTGTAATGTACCTTTATAGTCACCCAATTACGTTGTGACGTTTGATACACCCAAAGCATTCCTACGGTATCCGGGAGTTGCACAATCTCATGGTCTAAGGAAATGATACTTGACATTAGGAAAGCTCTAGCAAACGAACTACACGATCTTGTGCTATGCTTAGGATTGGGTCTTGTCCACCACATCATTCTCCTAATGATGTGATCCTGTTATCAACGACATCCAATGTCCATGGTCAGGAAACCACAACCATCTATTGATCAACGAGCTAGTCAACTAGAGGCTTACTAGGTACATGTTGTGGTCTATGTATTCACACATGTATTACGGTTTCCGGTTAATACAATTATAGCATGAACAATAGAGAATTATTATGAACAAGGAAATATAATAATAACTATTTTATTATTGCCTCTAGGGCATATTTCCAACAGCTCCAAGCAAAACTCATATCATGTGACGAATAAAAATATAGCCTCAAGTGAGGATACCGATAATGTTGGAGACGAAAGAGGGGATGCCTTCCGGGGCATCCCCAAGATTAGTTTCTTGGATCTTCCTTGGATATTAACTTGGGGTGCCTTGGGCATCCCCAAGCTTAGGGTATTGTCACTCCTTATTCTCCTCATATCGATGTCTCGCCCAAAACTTGAAAACTTCAATCACACAAAACTTAACGGAACTTCGTGAGATAGGTTAGTATGATAAAGAGCAAACCATTTCATTTTGGTACTGTCAAAGACAAGATTCATAATTTTTTTCACACAATGCCTACTGTAGCATATCATTTCCACAAATTATATTGAGCAATATAAGCCATAGAAACTAGAAAACAAGCAAAATGTGCATTGAAAACAGAATCTGTCAACAGTCCATAATGATCTGGATAACTACCATACTTCTGCTACTCCAAAAATTCTGAATAATAGGACCACGTGAGAAATTTGTATATTAATCTTCTGCAAAAAGAATCAACTCAAAATCACTCTTCTGTTAAAAATGAGAGGAAACTTGACATTATTGCAATACCTACAAGAAAATGTTCCTCTTTCATAATAATTTTCAGTAGCATCATGAATGAATTCAACAACATAGCTATCACATAAATCATTCTTTTCATGATGCATAAGCATAGAAATTTTTTTACTCTCCACATAAGCAAATTTATTCTCATCAATAGTAATGGGAGCAAACTCAACAAAATAACTATCATGGGATTGGAAATTTAAATCATGGTGACAAGTTTCATGGTTATCATTATTCATTATAGCATGCATGTCATCACCATAATCATCATAGATAGGAACTTTGTTGTCATAACCAATTGCAACCTCCTCCAAAATGGTGGATTCATCATTAAATAAAGTCATGACCTCTCTGAATCCACTTTCATCAATATAATCATCATAAATAGGAGGCATGCTTTCATCATAATAAATATTCTCATCAAAACTTGGGGGAGTAAAAATATCATCTTCATCAAATATAGCATCCCCAAGCTTGTAGCTTTGCATATCATTAGCATCATGGATATTCAAAGAGTTCATACTAACAACATTGCAATCATGCTCATCATTCATGGATTTTGTGCCAAACATTTTATTGAATTCTTCTAACAATTGAGCACAATTTTGCGATCCATCATTTTCAAGAAAGATACTATAAAAATGATCAATAATATGATGCAACCTCAATTCCATTTTTTTGTAGTTTTCTTTAATAAACCAAACTAGTGATAAAACAAGAAACTAAAAGATTCAATTGCAAGATCTAAAGATATACCTTCGTGCACTCACCTCCCCGGCAACGACGCCAGAAAAGAGCTTGATGTCTACTACGCAACTTTATTCTTGTAGACTCGTGTTGGGCCTCCAAGCGCAGAGTTTTGTAGGACAGTAGCAATTTTCCCTCAAGTGGATGACCCAAGGTTTATCAATCTGTGGGAGGTGTAGGATGAAGATGGTCTCTCTCAAACAACCCTGCAACCAAATACAAGAAATCTCTTGTGTCCCCAACATACCCAATACAATGGAAAATTGTATAGGTGCACTAGTTCGGCAAAGAGATGGTGATAAAAGTGTAATATGGATGGTAGAAATATATTTTTATAATCTGAATAAATAAAAACAGCAAGGTAACAAATAGTAAACGGGCACAAAAACAGTATTGCAATGCTTGAAAACAAGGCCTAGGGTCCGTACTTCCGCTAGTGCAATCTCTCAACAATGCTAATATAATTGGATCATATAACCATCCCTCAAAGTGCAATGAAGAATCACTCCAAAGTTCTTATCTAGCGGAGATGTAACGCCCACGATGCGGCTATATCTCCCACGTGTCGAGGCACGACTTAGAGGCATAACCGCATAGTGGTTTTGTCGCAAGAAGGGTCATCTTCACACAATCCCATGTAAAGAACAAGAATGGGATAAAGAGTTGGCTTACAATCGCCACTTCACACAATACATAAATATAATTCATACATCATCCAAAATACACACATATAGACCGACTAGGGTCAAAATCCAGATGAAAATAAGATAACCCCAAATGCTAGATCCCCAATCGTCCCAACTGGGCTCCACTACTGATCATTAGGAAAAGACACATAGTAACAACCACGTTCCTCGTCGAACTCCCACTTGAGATCGACCCCATCATCTGCACTGGCATCGTCGGCACCTGCAACTGTTTTGGTAGAATCTGTGAGTCACGAGGACTCAGCAATCTCACACCCGCGAGATCAAGACTATTTAAGCTTATAGGAAAGGAAGGTGTAATGAGGTGGAGCTGCAGCGGCAATAAGCATATATGGTGGCTAACATACGCAAAAGAGAGCGAGAAGAGAAGCAACGGAACGGACGTCATCTAGCAATGACCAAGAAGTGATCCTGAACTCCTACTTACGTCATTCATAACTCAGACCGTGTTCACTTCCCGGACTCCGCCGAGAAGAGACCATCACGGCTACACACGCAGTTGATGTATTTTAATTGGGTCAAGTGACAAATTCTCTACAACCGGACATTAACAAATTCCCATCTGCCTCATAACCGCGGGCACGGCTTTCGAAAGATAATACCCTGCAGGGGTGTCCCAACTTAGCCCATCATAAGCTCTCATGGTCAACGAAGGATAAACCTTCTCCTGGAAAGACCCGATCAGTCTCGGAATCCCGGTTTACAAGACATTTCAACAATGGTAAAACAAGACCAGCAAAGCCGCCCGAATATGCCGACAAATCCCGATAGGAGCTGCACATATCTCGTTCTCAGGGCACACCAGATGAGCAGTCCGTACAACTAAAACCAATCCTCGAGTTTCCCCAAGGTGGCGCTGCAAAGGGCTCTAGTTTGGACCAGCACTCAGAGGAACACTGGCCCGGGGGTTTAAAATAAAGATGACCATCGGGCTCTAGAAAACCCGGGGGGAAAAGGCTTAGGTGGCAAATGGTAAAACCAAGGTTGGGCCTTGCTGGAGGAGTTTTATTCAAGGCGAACTGTCAAGGGGGTCCCATAAATCACCCGACCGCGTAAGGAACGCAAACTCAAGGAACATAATACCGGTAAGACAGAAACTAGGGCGGCAAGAGTGGAACAAAACACCAGGCATAAGGCCGAGCCTTCCACCCTTTACCAAATATATAGATGCATTAATTAAATAAGAGATATTGTGATATCCCAACATATCCATGTTCCGACATGGAACAAACTTCAACTTCACCTGCAACTAGCAACGCTATAAGAAGGGCTGAGCAAAAGCGGTAACTTAGCCAAACAACGGTTGCTAGGAAAGGATGGTTAGAGGCTGACATGGCAATATGGGAAGCATGATATAGCAAGTGATAGGTAGCGCAGCATGGCAATAGAACGAACAACTAGCAAAGCAAAGATAGAGGTGATTTCGAGGGGTGGTCATCTTGCCTACAAGGTTCTCAGAGTTGTCGAAAGCTTGATCCTCGTAAGCGTACTCAACAGGTTCCTCATTCACGAACTCGTCTCCCGGCTTTACCCAAGACAAGAACACAAGCAACGGAACCACAATCAATCACGAGAAATGCACAAGCAACATGATGCAAAACATGTATGATATGCAAGATATGATATGCGATGCGTATGCGTGCTCCGAAGGAAAATGATGAACAAGGCAGTAACTTGGCAAACCAAGCATGCCACTGGAAAGATGAGATGATTTCAGTCGAAATCGATATAAAGATCACCGGGAACGGGTGCACGGTTTGTAAATGGCAAGCAAAACAAGAATGACACGAATCTGCGATTAACAGCATGATAGCATTTAAAATGCAACAAGCAACAATGCTACAGCACTTCAACATAGCAACAAAGCATATGGCAGTAATCTAAAGGAGATGCTTGACAAAAGATGAACACTGAGCTACGGCTAGTTCACAACATATCAAGCTCAAACTAGCATGGCAAAAGTGCAAAAGATAACAGGATCACAGACTTGGTGAAATTACTGGACATGCAGAAAAACAGCATCAGATAGCAATGTTCAGAGCACGAAATCAACATGCTACAGGAACTTAACATGGAAAAACAAGGCATTTAAGTGTTCTAATAAATGCATATGACAAAAGTCCCTTACTGACCATAAGCCAAAAAGGAACAGAAGATATGATGGCAACCTTGTAAACATAGCAAGTTTCGTTATCAGGTTTCAGACTTAGCAGAAAACAGAGCATGGCAGAAACAATAATATGAAGGCACGTTGGTGAGGTTGATGCACTCACCACAAAGCAATGCATGACAAAATAAGCATACCTACATCAAGATGGCATGTTTATGAAGCTATCCATGGCAAGAACAAAAGCATAGCATGTATGGATCAACTACAGTAAGCTTGGAAAAATTGCACATCATGTTAAGAATCTGCCAGAAATATTTTATAGCCAAAGTAGAGCAAGATTGAGTCATGCTATGGCACTCCATAATTGCAAAAAAGGGCAGGAATGGATCAATTACAACTATAGCTACAAAACATCCTTACTTAACATCTCCAAAATATGCATGGATCTCTCTGTAGCCTCAAGTTTACGTGGCAACAAAATAACAGCAGACAAGGACTTTGAGAAATCATCAAGTCCCTGAAATCAGAAACATTACGGAGCCTAGTTTGCATGCTTGTGCTAGTCACCATAGAGATCACAAAAATACATGGCATACACCACTGGAAAGATGGGCATACAACAGAACACATGTAGAGCTCATGCCCATAAGATGCACAGATTAAATGATACAAAAATGACAAATCTCCAAGTTCTGTTAAGAACCAGCAGATAACAGCAACTAGCCCTCTTGCAACAGAGATTTGGGCATCAAGATGACCTCTAATGAACATGGTGCAATTGTACAAAATGTAGAGCATCACGAGACGAACAATTTGACATATTACACGCGCGAAACGAAGCTACATGCAAGGAGTTATGCATTGTTGAACAAGGGTATATGCTGTAAAATATCAGAGACGGCAAAAACGGGGGGGGTCTCGGGTCAACCTTGCGCGTTGACCCCGATCGGATCTCGCTCCGAGCTCGGGCTCGGGCTCGCCGGCCGGAGCTGCGGGAGGAGGAGGCCGGCGGCCGGCGACGGGAGAGGAAGGAGAAGGAGGCGGGCGGCGACCAGAGGGAGGAGAGGAGGCGGCGGCGCCGGGGGCGTCGAGGGCGGCGGGGCGCGGGTGCTCGCGGGCGACGGCGGCGCGGGTGGCCGGGGCCGGCGGACGGTGGCGAGGCGGCGGGGCCGGCGGACGGGAGGCGAGGCGCCCGGGCGGCGGCGGTTCGGGCCGGGAGGGCCGGCGCTAGGCCCTTGCGGGCTTCGGCGGCGCGCGGGGTACGGGGTGACGTGGCGGCGCGTGAGTGGCTGGAGGTGACGGCGGCTTTGTCCGGCGACGTACGGACACGTCCGGCGGCGCCGGAGGGCGATTTTTAGGGTTTGGATTGCGAATGTCTCGGGAGGGGAGGTGAATATATAGGTAGAGGGAGCTAGGAGAGTCCAAATGAGGTGCGGATTTCGCCCACACGATCGTGATCGAACGACCTACAGCATGGAAGAGAGTTTGGTGGGTTTTGGGCTGGTTTTGAGGGGGGGTTTTGCTGCACACACAAATGGACTTTGCGGCTGCCCGGTAACCGTTGGAGTACCAAACGACCTCCAAATGGAACAAAACTTGACCGGTGGTCTCCGGGTGGTATACTAAGGCCACTTGACAAGCCTCGGTCCATTCCAAGAATGTTTGACACCCGCACACGAAAGAAATCAAGAGGGGTGCACCAGAGGAGATGGGAGCGCCGGATTGCAAAACGGACAACGGGGAAAATGCTCGGATGCATGAGACGAACACGTATGCAAATGCAATGCACATGATGACATGATATGAAATGCATGACATGAACAAAATACAAAACGAAAGACAAAACCCGACCACGGAGGGAATATCATAACACATAGCCGAAAATGGCAAGAGTTGGAGTTACAAATATGGAAAGTTACATGCGGGGTGTTACAGGAGAACATAAGACGGAATTGTTTGTAGGGTACGAAACCACCTCAAAGCTATTCTTTCCGTTCGATCTATTCAAGAGTTCGTACTAAAATAACACAAAGCTATTCTTTCCGTTCAATCTATCCTAGAGTTCGTACTAAAATAACACCAAAGCAAATTCATATTCATAATACTCAATCCAACACAAAGAACTTCAAAGAGTGCCCCAAGATTTCTACCGGAGAAACAAAGACAAGAACGTGCATCAACCCCTATGCATAGATTACCCCAATGTCACCTCGGGAATCCGTGAGTTGAGTGCCAAAACATATATCAAGTGAATCAATACGCTACCCCATTGTCACCACGAGTATTCAGTTGCAAGACATATATCAAGTGTTCTCAAATCCATAAAAGTATTCAATCCGATAACAACGAAATCTCAAACGAAAAAACTCAATTAATCACAACAAGATAGAGAGGGGAAAACACCATATGATCTGACTATATTAACAAAGCTCACGATACATCAAGATCGTAACATCTCAAGAACACGAGAGAGAGAGAGAGAGATTAAACACATAGCTACTGGTACAAACCCTCAACCAAGAGGGTGGACTACTCCCTCCTCATCGTGGTGGCCGCCAGGATGATGAAGATGGCCACCGGTGATGATTCCCCCCTCCGGCAGGGTGCCGAAATGGGGTCTAGATTGGATCTCGTGGATACAGAGGCCTTGCAGCGACGGAACTTCTGATCTAGGGCTACCCCCGAGGGTTTTGGAATATTTGGTGATTTATAGTGCAAAGAGGGGGTGCGGGAGGCCACGGAGGTGGGCACAACCCACCTGGGCGCGCCTGGGCCCCCAGGCGCGCCCTGGTAGGTTGTGCCCCCCTCGGGGCACCCCCAGGTGGTGCTCTGGCCCATCAGGAGTCTTTTGGTCCATAAAAAATCCACAAAAAGTTTCGCGGTGTTTGGACTCCGTTTGATATTGATTTCCTGCGATGTAAAAAACATGCAAAAAAACAGCAACTGGCACTTGGCACTATGTCAATAGGTTAGTACCAAAAAATGATATAAAATGATTATAAAACATACAAGAATGATAATATAACAGCATGGAACAATAAAAAATTATAGATACGTTGGAGACGTATCAGCCGACCCGGACGAACTCGCAAGGTGGCGTTGCGCCGCCACCCGTCGCGAAGCCACGGAGCTCCGCCTCCAAACGACCGATGGCGGCCGCGGCCCAAAAGAAGAGGAAAGGGGACGCCATTTCTAGGCGCGGGAAGAAGAAGGCAGCAACGAGTCTGGCCGCGCCTACGCCGCCCGGAGCGCCGAAAAACTCGCAATTTGTTGCGTCGGCGGCAGATGCACACATGTTGTTTGATGAAATGCCCGCAAGGTATAATTTTTTTTGCTTTGTTTTTGTTGATAAATGTATACATATGACATAGCTTGATTAGTTTTCTTTTGTCATATACTTTGTAGTTTCAATGATGAGGCATATATGTTGGCTATGGGTGTTGGCTCCAACAATTGGTCTCAAACCAATGAAGTTGATCATGAATATGAAGTGGATGAGGAGGGTGAGGGTATGGTCGATGCACCGAAAGGAAGGGCTTGCAACTACAACTACGAATTTGAACTATGCTATGTTTCTCATTGATATTTGAGATCATCTTGTTTGTGTGAACTTTCCATATTTTTTATGTTTGAGATCATCTTGTCAAAGTTGTATGTGTTGTTTGGCAAGCGTCGGATGGGCGCGCACGCGCTCTATTTCACCGCGTCTGCTAAAGCGCTACAGCGGCGCGCTAAAACATTTCAGCGCCCGGTGAAGCAAATACCAAGTCTGGCGCGTAAAAGGGCTATTTCGGCGCTGTAAAACATATTTAGCGCACCGCACCGTAGCGCGTCTGTTGGAGATGCTCTCAGGGATGGGGAGAAGAGCAAAAATGCTAGACATATGCACAATTACAGGATTTTGCAGGCTCTTTTCAACTAATGACCAATCACAAACCTGCCCCCCCCCCCCCTTGAGTTTAGGGGGTGGGCCGGCTCCCTCATCTATTAACCAATCACAAGCTGATAAATTAATTCTCTTTGTAAAACCCTGTAACTTATTTGTACATGTAGCATTACTAGGGAGAAGAGTGTGAGGGTGAACACAAGAACGATGAACTTTTATGGCGGAGGCGGGAAACCCTACTTGGTGTGCAAGGCAGAGACCTCCTATACCTCGTCTTTTGCGCCAGCTCGTCAACCGGCACTCACATGGATAGTATTTGGGCAGGCCCATTAAGCACGAGCACTCGCTTGATCGTAGGTCGCTCACTGCCCAGATCGCTGGCTGGCCGTTGACCACGACCCTGAACAACTGGCCAGGTTGTTGGACTTCTACAAAAAAAAGTTCACCCAAAAAATCATAAAAAAAATGTTCTTGAATTTGAAAAAATCACGAATTTGAAAAAACAGCATGACATTAAAAAAATCATGAAATTTGAAGTAGTTCATGAATTCAAAAAATGTTCATGAACTTGGTAAAAGTTCATCAATTTGTAATAAACTATGAATTTGAAAAGGTTCACGAATTTTTTAAATTTCCTGCATTTTGTAAAATGCTTTGCAAAATTGAAAAAATGTTTAGCAATTTGAAAAATGTTCTTGAATTTAAAAATAGTTATTCAGTTTTAAAAGAATTTGTGACTTTCAAAAATTGCATGAATTTAGTAAAAAAATGAAGAAAAACTCAAGAATTTGAAAAACGTTCAAATTAAAATAATATTGGAATAAGCTAAAAAGTAAAAAGAATACAGAACCTGGCACAAAATAAACCAGAGAAAACCAGGTAGAAGAACTACAGGGAACCTTAGAAAGGGATAGGTCCTAGTCGGTGCCTTAAGCGCCCCAGAAGCGAACTGGCGCTCACAGGAAAACCATTGTGGGAAACGAACTAATAGGCCAGCCCACTTAGAAGAAAGGGAGGGAGGGAGGGGCGGGATTTTCCTATTCGACGCAACCTGCGTCAAATTGTCGGGGAACCGCACATGCCTCGACCGAAACGGCTGGCCCAAAAGAGAGGCGTGCGCTACACCGATCCCGGTTTTGGGAACGTTCTGGATGGTTCCAGCAGGTTTTCTCCGGTTCTGGGAACATTCTAGCAGATTCCTGAACCGGCTTTTTATTTTTATTTTCCTGTTTCTTTTTCTTTTCTTTTTTATTTTTTCCTGTTTCTTTTTTCTTTACCCTCCTTTTTTTTTCTTGTTTATTCTCCTTTTCATTTTTCTTATTTTTTTTTATTTTTTCATTTTCTTTTCTTTCCTTTTTTACTTTATTTCCTTTTTATTTTTCAAGAAATGCTCAGAAATTTCGAAAAATATTTTCATTTTTTTGATTTTGTTCATATTTTGAAAATTTGTTCACAAATTGTTAAAATGTTCATGTTTAGAAAAATAGTTCGTAAATTATAAAAAGGTTCCCACTTTCTAATTTTGTTCACAATAAAACTATACATGTTGCCAAACAATTTCTTAAAATCTTCCCACTTTCAAAATCAAAAAATCAAAAAAATTGTTCCAGCTTTCCAAATTTCACAAAGAAACTTCGACATATTTTGCAAAATCAAAAAATGTTCAGAAATTAAAAAATTGTTCCAGCTTTCCAAATTTGTTCACAAATTCAAAAAAAAATTGTACATTAGAAAGAAAATCATAATTTGGGAAAATGTTCTTGTTTTCAATTTTTGTTCCTATTTTTCAGAAAATGTTTGCGTCTTTTTAAAAAATCTTCATAATTGCAAAAAATTGTTCTCATTGTTAACTTTGATTCTTTTTTAAAAAACATATTTGAGAATCCCAAAAATGTTCACATTTCACAAAATGTTCGCGGTTTTAAGTTTTGTTCACAATTTTGAAAATGTTTGCGTTTCAAAATATATCTACCTTTTTCAAAAAGAAAATCACGTTCAAAATTTCAAAAACTACTGATAGTTCACATATAATAGGTTCCGATTTTAGATGTAGACAACAAGGAGTCACAGTGGATAGCGAGCTTGTTTACTTGCAGGTGGTACGGTTCGATCCCTCAGCTAGACTTTATTTCTGGGAATTTTTGCTAATGGTCAAGGTTTTGCCGCTGTCGTTTGTTTTTCAAGTGTTGTGATGGACAACTAGCATGGGAACCAGCTTGGCGCAGCGGATAGCTTAGCACGCGCACGACTAAGTTGTCAGCTGTTCGAATCCTGAGATGTAGCTCTTAGTTTTTTCCCAACTTTTTCACCTCTCGAACAAGAAAATGCCTCAACCGAAATCACTAATTGAGGAATACTCATTGCAAAATTAGACCTCCTATACGACGCATTTTACGTCAAATAGGAACCCGATGCAGAGGGGGCACGCACAGGGCCGACCCACACGGTGCGAGGTGGAAAAAATGACGAACCTGCGCCCACACGCTATTTGTGCGACTGCTGATAGCCAAAGCGCCTGTAAGGTGTTACTGATGGAAGTACATCATGATACTAGAAGACCTAAATCCAGCCACAAAACATAACACTTGAAAAACAATCACGAGCAGATTTCTAAAAGATGGAGCAAAAAATTATACTTCCGAACAATCATGACAGACACGACCAAACTTTCAAAACTTATGAATACATTTTAATTTTAAATATATTTTTTTTGAAAATCCCAAACATCTTTTGAATTTAGAGAACAAAATTGTGAAATCAAGACCAAAATTTGAACATGGGAACAAAAAATTAAAAACGCCAAAGATTTTTCAGTTTAGACATTTTCCTTTAAAATTGAGACCAAAAAATTAACATGGGAACAAAAAATTTAAAATCCCGAACATCTTTTGAATTTAGAGAACAAAATTTGAACATCGGATTTTTTATTAAAATCCCGAATATGTTTTGAATTTAGAGAACAAAATTTTGAAATCAAGAACAAAAGTTGAACATGGGGACAAAAAAAATGAAAAACGCTGAACATTTTTCAATTTAGACATTTTCCTTTAAAATCGAGACAAAAAATTTAACATGGGAACAAAAAAATGAAAATCCCAAACATTTTTTGAATTTCGAGAACAAAATTAGAAGTAAAAGAACAATTCAAAAATTCTGAACAATTTTTGGAAATGCGAACAGTTTTTTAATACATAAAAGTAGAAACATTTTCGAAAATATGAAAACTCAATCCGTTTTATGAATGTTCGATCATTTTTTGGAAAGAAGCAAACAAAACTTCTGAACAATTTAACATTTTTTGAACTTCTGAACATTTTTCAAAATTTCTGAACAAATTTTGAAAAACAGGAATATTTTTTGAAATTTTGAATAGTATTTGTTAAAATGCGAACATTTTTGTAATTTTCTAAAAAAATCTAAAAACAAAAATAAATTTGAAAAGTAAACTGAAAAATAAAGAAAAGAAAACAGGAAAGAAAGAAAAAAACAATTAATGAAATAAACAGATATAAAAAAGGAGAGAAAAGAAAAAACGGGAAGAAAAAAGAAACGAAAAAGAAAAAAAAGGTTCAGGCACCTTCTAGAAGTTTTCCAAAACCCTAAAAAACGGCTGGAAACCTCTAGAAGGTTCCCAAAACCGGAACGGTGAAACGGCTAAACGGGCCGGCCCAATCCTAATTCTACCAATCAATTTCTATGTGAAACGGCTAATTTTGACGCAAAGCGCGTCAAATAGGGAATTCCATTGCAAAGATCACACTCACCTTCTCAGATTGCGATAAGTGGCACGTTGCATGTGTGTCACTTGTCGCAACCTGTGAGTTTTCTCTTTTTTCGTAGATTTGTTTATTCAAAACGTTTTATCTCTTAAGCCATACATCCAAATCTTGAACCGTTTTCATCGTTGTATTCCTCGCGTCGAGATCTTGAAAACTAGATCCCATGTTGATAGATTTTGATGAACTTTTTTTCATGAAAAAACAGACGAAAAAACCAAACCGGGAGCACGGGTTTTTTCCCTTTCCGAAAGAGGCACGCCCGTGCTACTCACGAAAACAAAAACGTGCCTCTCGCGAAAGAAAAAAAAACAAAAGACGTGTTTTTTTCGTTTTCGAGAGGCACGGCCGTGGCTCTCGCGAAAGCACAACCGTGCCTCTCGCGGAAGCAAAACCGTGACCCTCGCGGAAGGAAAAAAACAGAAAACGCATTTTTTTCATTTTCAAGAGGCACGGCTGTGACTCTCGTGAAAGCACAACCGTGCCTCTCACGGAAGCAAAACTATGACTCTCGCGGTAGGAAAAAAACAGAAAACAATTTTTTTTCGTTTGCGACAGGCAAGGCCGTGACTCTCGCGAAAGCACAACCGTGCCTCTCGCGGAAGCAAAACTGTGACTCTCGCGGAAGGAAAAAAACAGAAAACGCGTTTTTTTGTTTCCTAAAGGCACGGCCGTGACTCTCGTGAAAGCACAACCGTGCCTCTCGCCGAAGCAAAACCGTGACTCTCGCGGAAGAAAAAAAACAGAAAACGCGTTTTTTTCATTTTCGAGAGGCACAACGGTGACTTGTGAAAGAAAAACCGTGACTCTCACGAAAGGGAAAAACGTTTTTTCATGCAAAAAAAAAATTTCGAAATATTTTTATGGTCCAAATGTTAAGGAAGACCCGTGAAAACCCGGAACGTCAAAAAAACCCAAAAAAATACCATTTAAAAAGCCGAAAATTCATGCGGAAAAATAAAAAAACAAATCCAGAGGGAGCGCCCAGAGCGCGACACGTTGATGACCACAAGTATAGGGGATCTATCGTAGTCCTTTCGATAAGTAAGAGTGTCGAACCCAATGAGGAGCAGAAGGAAATGACAAGCGGATTTCAGCAAGATATTCTCTGTAAGCACTGAAATTATCGGTAACAGATAGTTTTGTGATAAAGTAATTCGTAACGGGTAACAAGTAACAAAAGTAAACAAGGTGCAACAAGGTGGCCCAATCCTTTTTATAGCAAAGGACAAGCCTGGACGAACTCTTATATAAAGCAAAGCGCTCCCGAGGACACATGGGGATTGTTGTGAAGCTAGTTTTCATCATGCTCATATGATTCGCGTTCGTTACTTTGATAATTTGGTACGTGGGTGGACCGGTGCTTGCATGCTGCCCTTCCTTGGACAAGCCTCCCACTTATGATTAACCCCTCTCGCAAGCATCCGCAACTATGAAAGAAGAATTGGAAGGAAATATGCCCTAGAGGCAATAATAAAGTTATTATTTATTTCCTTATATCATGATAAATGTTTATCATTCATGCTAGAATTGTATTAATCGGAAACATGATACATGTGTGAATACATAGACAAACTAAGTGTCACTAGTATGCCTCTACATGACTAGCTCGTTAATTGAAGATGGTTAAGTTTCCTAGCCATGGACATGAGTTGTCATTTGATTAATGGGATCACATCATTAGGAGAATGATGTGATTGACTTGACCATTCCGTTAGCTTAGCACTTGATCGTTTTATATGTTGCTATTGCTTTCTTCATGACTTATACATATTTCTATGACTATGAGATTATGCAACTCCCATTTACCGGAGGAACACTTTGTGTGCTACCAAATGTCACAACGTAACTGGGTGATTATAAAGGTGCTCTACAGGTGTCTCCGAAGGTACTTGTTGGGTTGGCATATTTCGAGATTAGGATTTGTCACTCCGATTGTCGGAGAGGTATCTCTGGGCCCACTCGGTAATGCACATCACTATAAGCCTTGCAAACAATGTCACTAATGAGTTAGTTACGGGATGATGTGTTACGGAACGAGTAAAGAGACTTGCCGGTAATGAGATTGAACTAGGTATTGAGATACCGACGATCAAATCTCGGGCAAGTGACATACCGATCACAAAGGGAACAACGTATGTTGTTATCTGGTTTGACCGATAAAGATCTTCGTAGAATATGTGAGAGCCAATATGAGCATCCAGGTTCTGCTATTGGTTATTGACCAGAAACGTGTCTTGGTCATGTCTACATAGTTCTCGAACCCGTAGGGTCCGCATGCTTAACGTTCGGTGACGATTGGTAATATGAGTTTATGTGTTTTGATGTACCGAAGGTAGTTCGGAGTCCCAGATGAGATCGGGGACATGACGAGGAGTCTCGAAATGGTTGAGACGTAAAGATCGACATATTGGACGACTATATTCGGACTTCAGAAAGGTTCCGAGTGATTCGGGTATTTTTCGGAGTACCGAAGAGTTACGGGAATTCGCCGGGGAGTATACGGGCCTTATTGGGCTTTAGGGGAAAGAGAGAGGGCAGGTTGCGCGCCCCCCCAAAGCTTAGTCCGAATTGGACTAGGGGGAGGGGCGACGCCCCCTCCTTCCTTCTCTTCTCTTTTCCCTTTCCTTCTCTCCTACTCCTACTACTTGGAAGGGCTCCTAGTTCTACTAGGAAAGGGGGAATCCTACTCCCGGTGGGAGTTGGACTCCCCTAGGGCGCGCCATAGAGAGGGCCGGCCCTCCCCCTCCTCCACTCCTTTATATACGGGGAGGGTGGCACCCCTTGGAGATACAACAATTGATCATTGATCTCTTAGCCGTGTGCGGTGCCCCTTCCACCATATTCCACCTCGGTAATATCGTAGCAGTGCTTAGGCGAAGCCCTGCGTCGGTAGCATCATCAACACCGTCATCACGCCGTTGTGCTGACGGAACTCTCCCGCAAAGCTCTGCTGGATCGGAGTTCGTGGGACGTCATCGAGTTGAACGTGTGCTGAACTCGGAGGTGCCGTGCGTTCGGTACTTGGATCGGTCGGATCATGAAGACGTACGACTACATCCACCGCGTTGTCATAACGCTTCTGCTTTTGGTCTACGAGGGTATGTGGACACACTCTCCCCTCTCGTTGCTATGCATCACCATGATCATGTGTGTGCGTAGGAATTTTTTTGAAACTACTGCGTTCCCCAACAGTGGTATGAGAGCCAGGTTTTATGCATTGATGTTATATGCACGAGTAGAACACAAGTGAGTTGTGGGCGAAGTCAAACTGCTTACCAGCATGTCACACTTTGGTTCGGCGGTATTGTTGGATGAAGCGGCCCGGACCGACATTACGCGTACGCTTACACGAGACCGGTTTTACCGCCGTGCTTTGCACACAGGTGACTAGCGGGTGTCAGTTTCTCCAACTTTAGTTGAAACGAGTGTGGGCTACGCCCGGTCCTTGAGAAGGTTAAAACAGCACTAACTTGACGAACTATCGTTGTGGTTTTGATGCGTAGGTAAGAACGGTTCTTGCTCAGCCCGTAGCAGCCACGTAAAACTTGCAACAACAAAGTAGAGGACGTCTAACTTGTTTTTGCAGGGCATGTTGTGATGTGATATGGTCAAGACATGATGCTATATTTTATTGTATGAAATGATCATGTTTTGTAACCGAGTTATCGGCAACTGGCAGGAGCCATATGGTTGTCGCTTTATTGTATGCAATGCAAACGCGCTGTAATTGCTTTACTTTATCACTAAGCGGTAGTGATAGTCGTAGAAGCAATAGTTGGCGAGACGACAACGATGCTACGATGGAGATCAAGGTGTCGCGCCGGGGACGATGGTGATCATGACGGTGCTTCGGAGATGGAGATCACAAGCACAAGATGATGATGGCCATATCATATCACTTATATTGATTGCATGTGATGTTTATCTTATATGCATCTTATTTTGCTTGATTGTCGGTAGCATTATAAGATGATCTCTCACTAAATTTCAAGATAAAAGTGTTCTCCCTGAGTATGCACCGTTGCCAAAGTTCGTCGTGCCGAGACACCACGTGATGATCGGGTGTGATAAGCTCTACGTTCATCTACAACGGGTGCATGCCTGTTTTGCACACGCAGAATACTCGGGTTAAACTTGATGAGCCTAGCATATGCAGATATGGCCTCGGAACACTAAGACCGAAAGGTCGAGCGTGAATCATATAGTAGATATGATCAACATAGTGATGTTCACCATTGAAAACTACTCCATTTCACGTGATGATCGGTTACGGTTTAGTTGATTTGGATCACGTGATCACTTAGATGATTAGAGGGATGTATATCTAAGTGGGAGTTCTTATGTAATATGATTAATTGAACTTTAATTTATCATGAACATAGTCCTGGTGGTATTAGCATATCTATGTTGTAGATCAATAGCTCACGTTTAGCTCTCCTGTTTTATTTTTGATATGTTCCTAGAGAAAACTAAGTTGAAAGATGTTAGTAGCAATGATGTGGATTGGATCCGTGATCTGAGGATTATCCTCATTGCTGCACAGAAGAATTATGTCCTTGATGCACCGCTAGGTGACGGACCTATTGCAGGAGCAGATGCAGATGTTATGAACGTTTGGCAAAGCTCGGTATGATGACTACTTGATAGTTTAGTTCACCATGCTTTACGGCTTAGAACCGGGACTTCAAAAATGTTTTGAACGCCACGGAGCATATAAGATGTCCCAAGAGTTGAAATTGGTATTTCATACTCATGCCCGTGTCAAGAGGTATGAGACCTCTGACAGTACTTTGCCTACAAGATGGAGGAGAATAGCTCAACCGTGAGCATGTGCTCAGATTGTCTGGGTACTACAATTGCTTGAATCAAGTGGGAGTTAATCTTCCAGATAAGATAGTAATTGACAAAGTTCTCTAGTCACTATCACCAAGTTAATAGAACTTTGTGATGAACTATAATATGCAAGGGATAACGAAAACAATTCCCAAGCTCTTCGCGATGCTAAAATCGGCGAAGGTAGAAATCAAGAAAAACATCAAGTGTTGATGGTTGACAAGACCACTAGTTTCAAGAAAAGGGGCAAAGGGAAGAAGGGGAACTTCAAGAAGAACGGCAAGCAAGTTGCTGGTCAAGTGAAGAAGACCAAGTCTGGACCTAAGCCTGAGACTAAGTGCTTCTACTGCAAAGGAACTGGTCACTGGAAGCAGAACTACCCCAAGTATTTGACGGATAAGAAGGATGGCAAAGTGAACAAAAGTATATTTTATATACATGTTATTGATGTGTACTTTACTAGTGTTTATAGCAAGCCTGCGATATTTGATACTAGTTCAGTTGCTAAGAGTAGTAACTCGAAACGGGATTTGCAGAATGAACAGAAACTAGTTAAGGATGAAGTGACGATGTGTGTTGGAAGAAGTTCCAAGATTGATATGATCATCATCGCACACTCCCTATACTTTCGGGATTAGTGTTGAACCTAAATAAAAGTTATTTTCTGTTTGCGTTGAGCATGAATATGATTTGATCATGTTTATTGCAATACAGTTATTCATTTAAATTAGAGAATAATTGTTGTTCTGTTTACATGAATAAAACCTTCTATGGTCATACACCCAATGAAAATGGTTTGTTGGATCTCGATTATAGTGATACACATATTTATAATATTGAAGTCAAAAGACGCAAAGTTAATAATGATAGTGCAACTTATTTGTGGCACTGCCGTTTAGGTCATATTGGTGTAAAGCGCATGAAGAAACTCCATGTTGATGGGCTTTTTGGAATCACTTGATTATGAATCACTTGATGCTTGCGAGCCATGCCTCATGGGCAAGATGACTAAGACTCCGTTCTCCGGAACAATGGAGCAAGCAACTGACTTATTGGAAATAATACATACTGATGTATGTGATCCGATGAGTGTTGAGGCTCGCGGCGGGAATCGTTATTTTCTGACCTTCACAGATGATTTGAGCAGATATGGGTATATCTACTTGATGAAACATAAGTCTGAAACATTTGAAAAGTTCAAGGAATTTCAAAGTGAAGTGGAAAATAATCGTGACAAGAAAATAAAGTTTCTACGATCTAATCGCGGAGACGAATATTTGAGTTACGAGTTTGGTCTTCAATTAAAACAATGTGGAATAGTTTCACAAATTCGTGCCACCTGGAACACCAAAGCATAATGGTGTGTCCGAACGTCATAACCGTACTTTATTGGATATAGTGCAATCTATGATGTTTCTTACCGATTTACCACTATCGTTTTGGGGTTATGCATTAGAGACAACTGCATTCACGTTAAAAAGGGCACCATCTAAATCCGTTGAGACGATGCCTTATGAACTATGGTTTGGCAAGAAACCAAAGTTGTCGTTTCTTAAAGTTTGGGGTTGCGATGCTTATGTGAAAAAGTTTCATCCTGATAAGCTCAAACCCAAATCGGAGAAATGTGTCTTCATAGGATACCCAAAGGAGACTGTTGGGTACACCTTCTATCACAGATCCGAAGGCAAGATATTCGTTGCTGAGAATGGATCCTTTCTAGAGAAGTAGCTTCTCTCGAAAGAAGTGAGTGGGAGGAAAGTAGAACTTGATGAGGTAACTGTACCTGCTCCCTTATTGGAAAGTAGTTCATCACAGAAATCTGTTCCTGTGACTCCTACACCAATTAGTGAGGAAGCTAATGATGATGATCATGTAACTTCAGATCAAGTTACTACCGAACCTCGTAGGTCAACCAGAGTAAGATCCGCACCAGAGTGGTATGGTAATCCTGTTCTGGAGGTCATGTTACTTGACCATGACGAACCTATGAACCATGAAGAAGCGATGGTGAGCCCAAATTCTGCAAAATGGCTTGAGGCCATGAAATCTGAGATAGGATCCATATATGAGAACAAAGTGTGGACTTTGGTTGACTTTCCCGATGATCGGCAAGCCATAGAAAATAAATGGATCTTCAAGAGGAAGACGGACGCTGATAGTAGTGTTACTATCTACAAAGCTAGACTTGTCGAAAAAGGTTTTTGACAAAGTTCAAGGTGTTGACTACGATGAGATTTTCTCACTCGTAGCGATGCTTAAGTCTGACTGAATCATGTTAGCAAATTGCCACATTTTTTGAAATCTGGCAAATGGATGTCAAAACTACATTCCTTAATGGATTTCTTCAAGAAGAGTTGTATATGATGCAACCAGAAGGTTTTGTCAATCCTAAAGGTGCTGACAAAATATGCAAGCTTCAGCGATCCATCTATGGACTGGTGCAAGCATCTCGGAGTTGGAATATACGCTTTGATAAGTTGATCAAAGCATATAGTTTTATACAGACTTGCGGTGAAGCCTGTATTTACAAGAAAGTGAGTGGGAGCACTACAGCATTTCTGAGAAGTATATGTGAATGACATATTGTTGATCGGAAATAATGTAGAATTATTCTGCAAAGCATAAAGGAGTGTTTGAAAAGAGTTTTTCAAAGAAAGACCTCGGTGAAGCTGCTTACATGTTGAGCATCAAGATCTATAGAGATAGATCAAGACGCTTGATAAGTTTTTTCAATGAGTACATACCTTGACAAGATTTTGAAGTAGTTCAAAATGGAACAGTCAAAGAAAGAGTTCTTGCCTGTGTTACAAGGTGTGAAATTGAGTAAGACTCAAAGCCCGACCACGGCAGAAGATAGAAAGAGAATGAAAGTCATTCCCTATGCCTCAGCCATAGGTTCTATAAAGTATGCCATGCTGTGTACCAGATCTATTGTATACCCTACACTGATTTTATCAAGGGAGTACAATAGTGATCTAGGAGTAGATCACTGAACAACGGTCAAAATTATCCTGTTTCTCGATTATGGAGGTGACAAAAGGTTCGTCGTAAAGGGTTACGTCGATGCAAGTTTTGACACCGATCTGGAAGACTCTAAGTCTCGATCTAAATACATATTGAAAGTGGGAGCTATTAGCTAGAGTAGCTCCGTGCAGAGCATTGTAGACATAGAAATTTGCAAAATACTTACGGATCTGAATGTGACAGACCCGTTGACTAAAATTATCTCACAAGCAAAACGTGATCACACCTTAGTACTCTTTGGGTGTTAATCACATAGCAATGTGAACTAGATTACTGACTCTAGTAAACACTTTGGGTGTTGGTCACATGTCGATGTGAACGATGGGTGTTAACCACATAAAGATGTGGACTACTGATGTTAAATCACATGGCGATGTGAACTAGATTATTGACTCTAGTGCAAGTGGGAGACTGAAGGAAATATGCCCTAGAGGCAATAATAAAGTTATTATTTATTTCCTTATATCATGATAAATGTTTATTATTCATGCTAGAATTGTATTAATCGGAAACATGATACATGTGTGAATACATAGACAAACTAAGTGTCACTAGTATGCCTCTACATGACTAGCTCGTTAATCGAAGATGGTTAAGTTTCCTAGCCATGGACATGCGTTGTCATTTGATTAACGGGATCATATCATTAGGAGAATGATGTGATTGACTTGACCCATTCCGTTAGCTTAGCACTTGATCGTTTTAGTATGTTGCTATTGTTTTCTTCATGACTTATACATGTTCCTATGACTATGAGATTATGCAAACTACCGTTTACCAGAGGAACACATTGTGTGCTACCAAACGTCACAACGTAACTAGGTGATTATAAAGGTGCTCTACAGGTGTCTCTGAAGGTACTTGTTGGGTTGGCGTATTTCGAGATTAGGATTTGTCACTCCGATTGTCGGAGAGGTATCTCTGGGCCCACTCGGTAATGCACATCACTATAAGCCTTGCAAGCAATGTGACTAATGAGCTAGTTACGGGATGATGTGTTACGGAATGAGTAAAGAGACTTGCCGATAACGAGATTGAACTAGGTATTGAGATACCGACGATCGAATCTCGGGCAAGTAACATACCGATGACAAAGGGAACAACGTATGTTGTTATGCGGTTTGACCGATAAAGATCTCCGTAGAATATGTGGGAGCCAATATGAGCATCCAGGTTCCGCTATTGGTTATTGACCGGAAACGTGCCTCGGTCATGTCTACATAGTTCTCGAACCCGTAGGGTCCGCACGCTTAACGTTCGGTAATATGAGTTTATGTGTTTTGATGTACCGAAGGTAGTTCGGAGTCTCGGATGAGATCGGGGACATGACAAGGAGTCTCGAAATGGTCGAGACGTAAAGATTGATATATTGGACGACTATATTCGGACTTCGGAAAGGTTCCGAGTGATTCGGTTATTTTTCGGAGTACCGGAGAGTTACGGGAATTCGCCGGGGAGTATATGGGCCGTATTGGGCTTTAGGGGAAAGAGAGAGGGGAGGCTGCGCACCCCCCCAAGGCTTAGTCCGAATTGGACTAGGGGGAGGAGCGGCGCCCCCTCCTTCCTTCTCTTCTCTTTTCCCTTTCCTTCTCTCCTACTCCTACTACTTGGAAGGGCTCCTAGTTCTACTAGGAAAGGGGGAATCCTACTCCCGGTGGTAGTAGGACTGCCCTAGGGCGCGCCATAGAGAGGGTCGGCCCTCCCCCTCCTCCACTCCTTTATATACGGGGAGGGGGCACCCCTTGGAGACACAACAATTGATCATTGATCTCTTAGCCGTGTGCGGTGCCTCCCTCCACCATGTTCCACCTCGGTAATATCGTAGCGGTGCTTAGGCGAAGCCCTGCGTCGGTAGCATCATCAACACCGCCGTCGTTCTGAGAACTCTCCCGCAAAGCTCTGCTGGATCGGAGTTCGTGGGACGTCATCGAGCTGAACGTGTGCTGAACTCGGAGGTGCCGTGCGTTCGGTACTTGGATCGGTCGGATCGTGAAGACGTACGACTACATCCACCGCGTTGTCATAACGCTTCCGCTTTCGGTCTACGAGGGTACGTGGACACACTCTCCCCTCTCGTTGCTATGCATCACCATGATCATGTGTGTGCGTAGGAATTTTTTTGAAATTACTGCGTTCCCCAACAGTGGTATCAAAGCCAGGTTTATGCATTGATGTTATATGCACGAGTAGAACACAAGTGAGTTGTGGGCGAAGTCAAACTGCTTAGCAGCATGTCACACTTTGGTTCGGCGGTATTGTTGGATGAAGCGGCCCGGACCGACATTACGCGTATGCTTACGTGGGACCGGTTTTACCGCCGTGCTTTGCACACAGGTGACTAGCGGGTGTCAGTTTCTCCAACTTTAGTTGAACCGAGTGTGGGCTACGCCCGGTCCTTGAGAAGGTTAAAACATCACTAACTTGACGAACTATCGTTGTGGTTTTGATGCGTAGGTAAGAATGGTTCTTGCTCAGCCCGTAGCAGCCACGTAAAACTTGCAACAACAAAGTAGAGGACGTCTAACTTGTTTTTGCAGGGCATGTTGTGATGTGATATGGTCAAGACATGATGCTATATTTTATTGTATGAAATGATCATGTTTTGTAACCGAGTTATCGGCAACTGGCAGGAGCCATATGGTTGTCGCTTTATTGTATGCAATGCAAACGCGCTGTAATTGCTTTACTTTATCACTAAGCGGTAGTGATAGTCGTAGAAGCAATAGTTGGCGAGACGACAACGATGCTACGATGGAGATCAAGGTGTCGCGCCGGGGACGATGGTGCTCATGACGGCGCTTCGGAGATGGAGATCACAAGCACAAGATGATAATGGCCATATCATATCACTTATATTGATTGCATGTGATGTTTATCTTATATGCATCTTATTTTGCTTGATTGTCGGTAGCATTATAAGATGATCTCTCACTAAATTTCAAGATAAAAGTGTTCTCCCTGAGTATGCACCGTTGCCAAAGTTCGTCGTGCCGAGACACCACGTGATGATCGGGTGTGATAAGCTCTACGTTCATCTACAACGGGTGCATGCCTGTTTTGCACACGCAGAATACTCGGGTTAAACTTGATGAGCCTAGCATATGCATATATGGCCTCGGAACACTAAGACCGAAAGGTCGAGCGTGAATCATATAGTAGATATGATCAACATAGTGATGTTCACCATTGAAAACTACTCCATTTCACGTGATGATCGGTTACGGTTTAGTTGATTTGGATCACGTGATCACTTAGATGATTAGAGGGATGTATATCTAAGTGGGAGCTCTTAAGTAATATGATTAATTGAACTTTAATTTATCATGAACATAGTCCTGGTAGTATTAGCATATCTATGTTGTAGATCAATAGCTCACGTTTAGCTCTCCTGTTTTATTTTTGATATGTTCCTAGAGAAAACTAAGTTGAAAGATGTTAGTAGCAATGATGCGGATTGGATCGGTGATCTGAGGATTATCCTCATTGCTGCACAGAAGAATTATGTCCTTGATGCACCGCTAGGTGACGGACCTATTGCAGGAGCAGATGCAGACGTTATGAACGTTTGGCAAAGCTCGGTCTGATGACTACTTGATAGTTTAGTTCACCATGCTTTACGGCTTAGAACCGGGACTTCAAAAATGTTTTGAACACCACGGAGCATATAAGATGTTCCAAGAGTTGAAATTGGTATTTCATACTCATGCCCGTGTCAAGAGGTATGAGACCTCTGACAATACTTTGCCTACAAGATGGAGGAGAATAGCTCAACCAGTGAGCATGTGCTCAGATTGTCTGGGTACTACAATTGCTTGAATCAAGTGGGAGTTAATCTTCCAGATAAGATAGTAATTGACAAAGTTCTCTAGTCACTATCACCAAGTTAATAGAACTTCGTGATGAACTATAATATGCAAGGGATAACGAAAACAATTCCCAAGCTCTTCGCGATGCTAAAATCGGTGAAGGTAGAAATCAAGAAAAACATCAAGTGTTGATGGTTGACAAGACCACTAGTTTCAAGAAAAGGGGCAAAGGGAAGAAGGGGAACTTAAAGAAGAACGGCAAGCAAGTTGCTGGTCAAGTGAAGAAGACCAAGTCTGGACCTAAGCCTGAGACTAAGTGCTTCTACTGCAAAGGAACTGGCCACTGGAAGCGGAACTACCCCAAGTATTTGGCGGATAAGAAGGATGGCAAAGTGAACAAAAGTATATTTGATATACATGTTATTGATGTGTACTTTACTAGTGTTTATAGCAAGCCCGCGGTATTTGATACTAGTTCAGTTGCTAAGAGTAGTAACTCGAAACGGGATTTGCAGAATGAACAGAAACTAGTTAAGGATGAAGTGACGATGTGTGTTGGAAGCAGTTCCAAGATTGATATGATCATCATCGCACACTCCCTATACTTTCGGGATTAGTGTTGAACCTAAATAATTGTTATTTGTTGTTTGCGTTGAGCATGAATATGATTTGATCATGTTTATTGCAATACGGTTATTCATTTAAATTAGAGAATAATTGTTGTTCTGTTTACATGAATAAAACCTTCTATGGTCATACACCAATGAAAATGGTTTGTTGGATCTCGATTATAGTGATACACATATTTATAATATTGAAGTCAAAAGACGCAAAGTTAATAATGATAGTGCAACTTATTTGTGGCACTGCCGTTTAGGTCATATTGGTGTAAAGCGCATGAAGAAACTCCATGCTGATGGGCTTTTTGGAATCACTTGATTATGAATCACTTGATGCTTGCGAACCATGCCTCATGGGCAAGATGACTAAGACTCCGTTCTCCGGAACAATGGAGCAAGCAACTGACTTATTGGAAATAATACATACTGATGTATGCGATCCGATGAGTGTTGAGGCTCGCGGCGGGAATCGTTATTTTCTGACCTTCACAGATGATTTGAGCAGATATGGGTATATCTACTTGATGAAACATAAGTCTGAAACATTTGAAAAGTTTAAGGAATTTCAGAGTGAAGTGGAAAATCATCGTGACAAGAAAATAAAGTTTCTACGATCTGATCGCAGAGACGAATATTTGAGTTACGAGTTTGGTCTTCAATTAAAACAATGTGGAATAGTTTCACAAATTCGTGCCACCTGGAACACCAAAGCATAATGGTGTGTCCGAACATCATAACCGTACTTTATTGGATATAGTGCAATCTATGATGTTTCTTACCGATTTACCACTATCGTTTTGGGGTTATGCATTAGAGACAACTGCATTCACGTTAAAAAGGGCACCATCTAAATCCGTTGAGATGACGCCTTATGAACTATGGTTTGGCAAGAAACCAAAGTTGTCGTTTCTTAAAGTTTGGGGTTGCGATGCTTATGTGAAAAAGATTCATCCTGATAAGCTCAAACCCAAATCGGAGAAATGTGTCTTCATAGGATACCCAAAGGAGAAATGTGTCGTGCTGACGGAACTCTCCCGCAAAGCTCTGCTGGATCGGAGTTCGTGGGACGTCATCGAGCTGAACGTGTGCTGAACTCGGAGGTGTCGTGCGTTCGGTACTTGGATCGGTCGGATCGTGAAGACGTACGACTACATCAACTGCGTTGTCATAATGCTTCTGCTTTCAGTCTACGAGGGTACGTGTACACACTCTCCCCTCTCGTTGCTATGCATCACCATGATCCTGTGTGTGCATAGGAATTTTTTTGAAATTACTGCGTTCCCCAACAGAATTAAGGTAAACCTAACCATAGCATGAAACATATGGGTCCAAATCAGCCCCTTACAAAGCAATGCATAAACTAGGGTTTAAGATTCTGTCACTCTAGCAACCCATCATCTACTTATTACTTCCCAATGCCTTCCCCTAGGCCCAAATAATGGTGAAGTGTCATGTATTCGACGTTCACATAACACCACTAGAGGAAAGACAACATACATCTCATCAAAATATCGAACGAATACCAAATTCACATGATTACTTATAACAAGACTTCTCCCATGTCCTCAGGAACAAACGTAACTACTCACAAAGCATACTCATGTTCATAATCAGAGGAGTATTAATTGTCATTAAGGATTTGAACATATGATCTTCCACCGAATAAACCAACTAGCATCAACTACAAGGAGTAATCAACACTACTAGGAACTCACAGGTACCAATATGAGGTTTTGAGACAAAGATCGGATACAAGAGATGAACTAGGGTTTGAGAGAAGATGGTGCTGGTGAAGATGTTGATGGAGATTGACCCCCTCTCGATGAGAGGATCGTTGGTGATGACGATGGCTTCGATTTCCCCCGGAGGGATGTTTCCCCGGCAGAATAGCTTCGCCGGAGCCCTAGATTGGTTTTGCCCAGGTTCCGCCTCGAGACGGCGGCGCTTCGTCCCGAAAGCTTCCTTCTTATTTTTTCAGGTCGGAATACACCATATAGCAGAAGATGGGCGTCAGAGGCCTGACAGGGGACCCACAAGGACGGGGGGCGCGCCCTCCACCCTTGTGCCTGGCTGGTAGCCCCCCTCTGGTACTTTCTTCGCCCAATATATTTTATATATTCCAAAAACATGCTCCATGAAGTTTCATGACTTTTGGAGTTGTGCAGAATAGGTCTCTAATATTTGCTCCTTTTCCAGTCCAGAATTTCAGCTGTCGGCATTCTCCCTCTTCATGTAAACCTTATAAAATAAGAGAGAAAAGGCATAAGTATTGTGATATAATGTGTAATAACAGCCCATAATGCAATAAATATCAATATAAAAGCATGATGCAAAATGGACGTATCAACTCCCCCAAGCTTAGACCTCGCTTGTCCTCAAGCGAAAGCCGAAATCGAAAAATATATCCACATGTTTAGAGATAGAGGAGTTGATAAAATAAAATACGGACATGAGGGCATCATGATCATCTTTAGAAGAGCAACATATAATGCCATATAATCTCTTATGCTAAAGTAACAATTCGTTCACAAAGTAAAGTATGAACCAGAAACTTCATTGAAAACTAACAAACTATGATCTCAGTCATTGGAGCAATTGCAATTTATCATAACATCGGAAAGAGTCAAATAAGAGCTTTTCAGCAAGACCACATACTCAACTATCTTTCAATCTTTCACAATTGCTAACACTCACGCGATACTTATGGGTACAAAATTTCAATCGGACACAGAGAAAGATAGGGGCTTATAGTTTCGCCTCCCAACCTTTTACCTCAAGGGTAATGTCAACAATAATACTTTATGATAACCTACATCTGAGTGGATATATATATCCGGATCTCTCCAACACATAGGGCTTGCCAAAGGAAAAAGTGTAAAAAGGAAAGGTGAAGATCACCATGACTCTTGTATAAGGGTAGGAGATAAAAGTAAAAGATAGGCCCTTCGCAGAGGGAAGCAGAGGTTGTCATGTGCTTTTATGGTTGGATGCACAAAATCTTAATGCAAAAGAACGTCACTTTATATTGCCGCTTGTGATGAGGACCTTTATTATGCAGTCCATCGCTTTTATTTCTTCCATATCACAAGTTCGTATAAAGCTTATTTTCTTCACACTAATAGATCATACATATTTAGAGAGCAATTTTTATTGCTTGCACTGATGACAACTTACTTGAAGGATCTTACTCAATCCATAGGTAGGTATGGTGGACTCTCATGGCAAAACTAGGTTTAGGGAAGTTTGGAAGCACAAGTAGTATCTCTACTTGGTGCAAAGAATTTGGCTAGCATGAGAGGGAAAGGCAAGCTCAACATGTTGGATGATCAATGGCAATATAACTTCTATTCGGATATAAGAAAACATAATCCATTATGTTGTCTTCCTTGTCCAACATCAACTTCTTAGCATGTCATATTTTAATGAGTGCTCACAATTACAAAAGATGTCCAAGATAGTATATTTATATGTGAAGCCTCTCTTCCTTTATTACTTCCTATTAATTGCAACAATGACCAAAACTATGTTTGTCAACTCTCAACAACTTTTATTCATCATACTCTTTATATGTGAAGTCATTACTCTCCATGAGATCAATATATGAACCTTTTATTTAATTTAATTTCCTCAAGATCATAGCAAGAAAGCAAAGCCCTCAACTCAAAACTACTCTTTATTATATATATCTCATGGACTCGATTACATAGATAGAGATCAAAACAAAACTCAAAGCTAGATCATACTAAAACTTTATTCTACTAGATCAAGATATAACCAAAAGGATCGAACTAAGAAAAACGATAAAGATAAAGGAGTGATGGTGATAGATACTGGGGCACCTCCCCCAAGCTTGGCAGTTGCCAAGGGGAGTGCCGATACCCATGTATTTATGTCTCTTTCTTCGGGGGTGATGATGATGGGGTTGTTGCATTCTTCTTCTCTAGCTTGCGTCTGAGGCTAAAATTTTCCTCCCTCAAATCCGCATTCTCGAGCTCAAGTTTCATTATCTTTTTGAATAATGCTGACTTGCTGTCCTGCGAAAAATGTGGTGGGATAGATTGGACCTTAGGGAGGCTTGACTTCTTAAACTCCACATGCATATCTCCAGGTTGGGGTAGTGGATCCTCCTCTTCATCGAAGCTTGCTTCCTCTTTCCCCTTTGGATCATAGTCTTCTTCTTCTTCCGTGGTCCAACCATAATGTTCCCCATCCCCATATGCTTTTGGGTTTGTGATATAATCAGCCATGTAGCTCTCTCCCTCTGAATCTTGGGATGACATCTTGCTCCAAATCTGCTGCAGAAACAACTCAGAACGAAAGCAGAGGATTTTGCCGTGGTACGGTGGTCAAAACCTTCAGGAGATTATATAATGAATTTTTACCGACCAAAAGAAGTATCGTGCAAGAAAACGGAGTCCAGAGGGCACACGAGGTGGCCACAAGGACGGGGGGTGCACCCAGGGGGTAGGGCGCGCCCTCCACCCTTGTGGTGGCCTCGTGTCTCTTTCAGACTACTTTTAATTTTCCTAATTTTTTAAATATTCCAAAACGGAGAAAATTTATCATTGGAAATGTTTTGGAGTTGGTTTACTTACTGTACCACATACCTATTCCTTTTCGGAGTCTGAAACGTTCTGGAAAGTGTCCCTTATGTACTCCTCCGGTGTTACGGTATTAATTATATTGGTCTCAACATTTATGGGAGTACCTGAGATATAATGTTTGATTCTTTGACCGTTTACCACCTTTGGCGTTGTTGATTCTTATGGCACCGGAACGATAGACCTCCTCGATAATGTATGGACCTTCCCATTTAGAGAGAAGCTTTCCTGCAAAAAAATTTAAACGAGAGTTGTATAGCAAAACATGATCACGTACATTAAACTCACGCTTTTGTATCCTTTTATCGTGCCATCTTTTAACTTTTTCTTTGAACAACTTGGCATTCTCATAGGTTTGGGTTCTCCATTCATCGAGTGAGCTAATGTCAAATAACCTCTTCTCACCGGCAAGTTTAAAATCATAGTTGAGCTCGTTAATAGCCTAATATGCCTTATGTTCTAGTTCAATAGGTAAATGACATGCTTTTCCGTAAACCATTTTATATGGAGACATACCCATAGGATTCTTATAAGCAGTTCTATAAGCCCACAAAGCATCGTCAAGTTTCTTAGACCAATTCTTCCTAGATCTATTAACAGTCTTTTGCAAAATTAATTTAATCTCTTTATTGTTCAATTCTACTTGACCACTAGACTGAGGTTGATATGGAGATGCAATTCTATGGTTAACATCATATTTAGCAAGCATTTTACGGAAAGCACCATGAATGAAATGTGAACCACCATCAGTCATTAAATATCTAGGGACTCCAAACCTCGGGAAAATAACTTCTTTAAGCATCTTAATAGAAGTGTTATGATCGGCACTACTAGTTGGAATAGCTTCTACCCACTTAGTAACGTAATCAACAATAACTAAAATATGTGTAAATCCATTAGAGGAAGGAAAAGGCCCCATATAATCAAAGTCCCAAACATCAAATGGTTCAATAACAAGTGAATAATTCATAGGCATTTCCTGAAGTCTACTAATATTACCAATCCTTTGGCATTCATCACAAGACAAGACAAACTTACGAGCATCCTTGAAGAGAGTGGGCCAATAGAAACCAGATTGCAATACCTTGTGTGCAGTTCTTTCTCCAGCATGGTGTCCTCCGTAAGCTTCGGAGTGGCACTTGCGAAGGATCTGTTCCTGTTCATGCTCAGGTACACAACATCTAATAACACCATCTACTCATTCTTTATAAAGGTGTGGATCATCCCAAAAGTAATGTCTTAAATCATAGAAAACCTTTTTTCTTTTGCTGGTATGTGAAACTAGGTGGTATAGATTTAGCAACCATATAATTAGCATAATCAGCATACCATGGAGTATTACGAGAAGCATTTATGACATTTAATTGTTCATCAGGAAAGCTATCATCAATAGGTAGTGGGTCATCAAGAACATTTTCTAACCTAGACAAGTTGTCTGCAACGGGGTTCTCAGCTCCCTTTCTATCTATAATATGCAAATCAAATTCTTGTAGCAAGAGAACCCATCTAATAAGTCTACGTTTAGCATATTTCTTTTCCATAAGATATTTAATAGCAGAATGATCAGTGTGAACGGTTACTTTAGAATCAACAATATAATGTCTGAACTTATCACAAGCAAAAAACAACTGATAAAAATTCTTTTTTAGTAGTAGCATAATTCCTCTGAGCGTTGTCTAGAGGTTTACTAGCGTACTGAATAACATTTAATTTCTTATCAACTCATTGTCCTAGAACAGCACCAACATCATAATCACTAGCGTCACACATAATTTCAAAGGGTAAATTCCAATCAGGTGACTGAACAATCGGTGCAGAGATCAAGGCTTTCTTAAGTATTTCAAATGCTTCTACACAATCATCATCAAAAACAAAAGGAACATCTTTTTGCAAGAGATTAGTGAGAGGCCTAGAAATTTTAGAGAAGTCTTTAATAAACCTCTTATAGAAACCAGCATGACCAAGGAAACTACTTATACCTTTGATATCTTTAGGACACGACATTTTTCAATAGCATCTACTTTAGCTTTATCAACTTCGATACCTCTTTCAGAAATTTTATGCCCCAAGACAATACCTTCATTAATCATAAAGTGGCACTTCTCCCAATTCAAGACAAGATTAGTTTCTTCACATCTCTGCAAAACTCGATCAAGGTTGCTTAAGCAGTTATCAAAAGAAGTTCCGTAAACGGAGAAATCATCCATTAAAACCTTAACAATCTTTTCACAAAAATCAGAGAATATAGCAGTCATACATCTTTGAAAGGTAGCAGGTGCATTACATAAACCAAAAGGCATACGTCTATAAGCAAAGGTACCAAAAGGGCAAGTAAAAGTGGTTTTCTCTTGATCATCTTTTTGACACAGGTATTTGAGAGAAACCAGAATAACCATCTAGAAAGCAAAAATGAGTATGTTTGGATAGTCTCTAGCATTTGATCGATAAAAGGTAGAGGGTAATGATATTTTCTAGTAGCTTTATTCAATTTGCGAAAATCAATTACCATTCTATAACCTGTAACAATTCTTTGTGGAATCAATTCATTCTTATCATTAGGAACAACCGTAATACCTCCCTTCTTAGGGACACAATGAACAGGGCTTACCCATTGACTATCGGCAATAGGATAAATTATACCTGCCTCCAGAAGCTTTAGTATTTCATTTCTTACCACTTCTTTCATCTTAGGATATAACCGTCGTTGATGATCAACAACTGGTTTAACATCTTTCTCCAATTTTATTTTGTGCTGACATAGAGTGGGACTAATGCCCTTAAGATCATCGAGAGTGTATCCAATAGCGGCACGGTGCTTCTTCAGAGTTTTCAATAATTTCTTTTCTTCGTGCTCTGAAAGGTTAGCACTAATAATAATAGGATATATCTTCTTTTCATCAAGATAAGCATATTTCAGAGTATCAGGTAATTGTTTAAGCTCAAACACAGGATCACCCTTGGGTGGAGGAGGATCCCCGAGGATTTCAACAGGCAAATTGTGTTTCAAAATAGGCCCTTGATTAAAGAATACTTCATCTATTTCCCTTCTTTCATTCATAAACATATCATTTTCATGGTCTAGCAAATATTGTTCTAAGGGATTAGTAGGAGGCACAACAATAGAAGCAAGACCAATAATTTCATCCTTACTAGGCAATTCTTTATCATGGGGTTGTCTACGAAATTTAGAGAAATTAAAATCATGAGACATATCCCCTAGACCAACAGTGACAATATCTTTCTCGCAGTCTATCTTAGCATTAACAGTATTCAAGAAAGGTCTACCAAATATAATGGGACAAAAGTTGTCTTGTGGGGAACCAAGAACAAGAAAATCAATAGGGTATTTAATTTTTCCACACAAGACTTCAACATCTCTCACAATCCCAATTGGTGAAATAGTGTCTCTATTGGCAAGCTTAATAGTAACATCTATATCTTCTATCTCAGCAGGTGCAATATCCTTCATAATTTCTTCATACAAGGTATAAGGAATTGCACTCACACTAGCACCCACATCACATAAGCCATGATAACAATGTTCTCCTATTTTAACAGACACAACCGGCATGCCAACAACAGGTCTATGTTTATCTTTCATATCGAGTTTAGCAATTCGAGCAGCTTCATCACAGAAATAAATAACATGCCCATCAGTATTATCAACCAAGAGATCTTTAACCATAGCAATACTAGGTTCAACTTTAATTTGCTCAGGGGGTGTAGGTGTTCTAGTATAACTCTTACGAACCACAGTTGAAGATTTAGCATGATCCTTTATTCTAACAGGAAAATGTGGTTTCTCAATATAAGCAGTAGGAACAATAGGATCAACATTATAAGTAATAGTTTCTTCTACAACTTTAATAGGTTCAACTACTTTAAATTTAATGGGAGGATGATATTTAAACCACTTCTCCTTAGGGAGATCAACATGAGTAGCAAAGATTCACAGAAAGAAGCTACTATCTCAGAGTCAAGTCCATATTTAGTGCTAAAATCACGAAAAGCATCGGTATCCATAAAAGATTTAACACAATCAAACTTAAGGTTTATACCTGACTCTTTACCTTCGTCGAGTTCCCAATCTCAGAGTTGCGTTTAATTCTTTCCAATAAATCCCATTTGAATTCAATATCCTTCTTCATATAGGAACCAGTACAAGAAGTATCGAGCATGGATCGATCATTATGAGAAAGCCGAGCATAAATTTTTTGAATAATAATTTCTCTTGAGAGCTCATGATTGGGGCATGAATATAACATTGACTTAAGCCTCCCCCAAGCTTGAGCGATACTTTCTCCTTCACGAGGCCAAAAATTATATATATAATTCCGATCACGATGAACCAGATGCATAGGATAAAACTTCTGATGAAATTCCAATTTCAATCGGTTATAGTTCCATGATCCAATATCATCCAATAACCTATACCATGTCAATGCCTTTCCCTTCAAAGATAAAGGGAAGACCTTCTTCTTGACAACATCCTCGGGCATACCTGCAAGCTTAAATAATCCACCAACTTCATCCACATAGATTAGGTGCATATCAGGATGTAATGTTCCATCTCCTGCATAAGGATTAGCTAGCAGTTTCTCTATCATACCCGAAGGAATTTCATAATAAATATTTTCAGTAGGTGCAGTAAGTTGAGGAGAAACTCTTTGCTCTTCCGGTCGAGGTGAAGATACCCCGAACAAGCCCCTCAAAGGATTACTTTCCATAGTAACAAGTGATAGTAAATTTCAGCACACTATATAAATGTTTCCTTACCAAATTCCACTTACCAAAGGCGCTTCACTCCCCGGCAATGACGCCAGAAAAAAGTCTTGATGACCCACAAGTATAGGGGATCTATCGTAGTCCTTTCGATAAGTAAGAGTGTCAAACCCAACGAGGAGTAGAAGGAAATGACAAGCGGATTTCATCAAGGTATTCTCTGCATGCACTGAAATTATCGGTAACAGATAGTTTTGTGATAAGTAATTTGTAACGGGTAACAAGTAAAAAAAGTAATCAAGGTGCAGCAAGGTGGCCCAATACTTTTTATAGCAAAGGACAATCCTGGACGAACTCTTATATAAAGCAAAGCGCTCCCAAGGACACATGGGAATTGTTGTCAAGCTAGTTTTCATCATGCTCATATGATTCGTGTTCGTTACTTTGATAATTTGATATGTGGGTGGCCCGGTGCTTGGCTGCTGCCCTTCCTTGGACAATCCTCCCACTTATGATTAACCCCTCTCGCAAGCATCCGCAACTATGAAAGAAGAATTAAGGTAAACCTAACCATAGCATGAAACATATGGATCCAAATCAGCCCCTTACGAAGCAACGCATAAACTAGGGTTTAAGATTCTGTCACTCTAGCAACCCATCATCTACTTATTACTTCCCAATGCCTTCCCCTAGGCCCAGATAATGGTGAAGTGTCATGTAGTCGACGTTCACATAACACCACTAGAGGAAAGACAACATACATCTCATTAAAGTATCGAACGAATACCAAATTCACATGATTACTTATAACAAGACTTCTCCCATGTCCTCAGGAACAAACGTAACTACTCACAAAGCATATTCATGTTCATAATCAAAGGAGTATTAATTATCATTAAGGATCTGAACATATGATCTTCCACCGAATAAACCAACTAGCATCAACTTCAAGGAGTAATCAACACTACTAGCAACACACAGGTACCGATCCGAGGTTTTGAGACAAAGATCGGATACAAGAGATGAACTAGGGTTTGAGCGGAGATGGTGCTGGTGAAGATGTTGATGGAGATTGACCCCCTCTCGATGAGAGGATCATTGGTGATGACGATGGCTTCGATTTCTCCCCGGAGGGATGTTTCCCCCGCAGAATAGCTCCGCCGAAGCCCTAGATTGGTTCTGCCCAGGTTCCGCCTCGAGACGGTGGCGCTTCGTCTCGAAAGCTTCCTTCTTATTTTTTTCAGGTCAGAACACACCATATAGCAGAAGATGGGCGTTAGAGGCCTGACAGGGGGCCCACAAGGACGGGGGGCGTGCCCAGGGGGGTAGGGCGGGCCCTCCACCCTTGTGGCTGGCTGGTGGCCCCCCTCTGGTACTTTGTTCGCCCAATATTTTTTATATATTCCAAAAACATGCTCCGTGAAGTTTCAGGACTTTTGGAGTTGTGCAGAATAGATCTATAATATTTGCTCCTTTTCCAATCCAGAATTCCAGCTGCCGGCATTCTCCCTCTTCATGTAAACCTTATAAAATAAGAGTGAAAAGGCACAAGTATTGTGATATAATGTGTAATAGCAGCCCATAATGCAATAAATATCAATATAAAAGCATGATGCAAAATGGACGTATCACACATGGCGGGCGGCTGAGAGCGCGCCAAGTGGCGATGATTGTTGTGAGGCTCCCGAAGGAGCGCTCGTTAACTAGTTGCTCTCAACTCAACTCTTTGACGGAAAAAGCGCCACATAGGACCTCTCGGAGGAGCGCTCCTATGTATCGCTTTAAGCGAGATAGGGTTTGCGCCCGCGTCGGGGCGAGCCCCAGACGGGTCGGCCCAGCCGCTCGGGAGACACAACCTTTTTTCCGTTTTCTGTTCTTATTTTTTGTTTTTTTGTTCTTTTCTTTATACTTTAAAATATTACACATTACAGTACAAATGTTGAACAAGAATTTGAAAATGTTGAACCATTAGTACAAATGTTGAACAAGTATTTGAAAACGTTGAATACGTATTAAAAAGTGGAACGAGTATAAGAAAAATGTTGAACAAGAATTTGAAAATGTTGAACAAGTATTTGAAAATGTTGAATAAGTACTAAAAATGTAGAACAAGTATTTGAAAAATGTTGAACAAGAATTAAAACAATGTTGAACAAGTAATTAAAAATGTTGAATAAGTATTTGAAATGTTGATCAAGTGTTTGAAAATTGTTGACTATGTGTTGAAAAATGTTGAACAAGTATTTAAAAATGTTGGGCAATTATGTGAAAAATGTTGAATAAGCGTTTGGACAATGTTGAACGTGTATACGAAAATTGTTGATCACTAATTAAAGAAATATTTTGACATATACGAAAATATAGAGTGAAAATGAAAACAAACCTAAGAAAATCCAAAAGAAAAACAGACAATGGAGCATAAAAAAGAAAACCAAAAAAATGAGAAGAAATAAGAAAACCAAACAAAGGACAAAGAAAACCTTGTCAAAAAACAAGAACAAAAAACAGAAAAAAGAACCCAGGAAAACCAATGGAAAAACCGGTGAAATGGAGAAAGAAACAAAGAAAAAATCAGTGAAAACCAGGAAAAACAAAAACAAAAACCTGAAAATGTAGTGGATATCCGGGTTTTCTACTTCATCTAGTTTGCGTCCTATGTTCCTAACAAGAGCTGGGCGATGGCCCTGGTAGTAATAGCACAACCAATCAACAAAGAGATCTCGGGATTGAACCCCACGCGCGATTTTTTTTTCCTCTCCTTTTATGTCCTTTTATATTGCGCTAATGGGCCGACCCGTTATTGTATATTTCGACCCGAGAGATCTCGTACGATTCACTTCAAGCCAAAAATAGTCGCCGCATGGAGGGTGTGTCCTTGTACCGTTTATTCTATCTTTTGTGCTGTAGGAACTAAACAGGGGAATTCCCGATATGACACATTGCATCAAATTGCTAGCAAATCGCACAGGCGCGAGCAGACTGGGCAGGCCCACTGAACGCTAGCACAACCATCCTGTTTAGGACCGTTCTGGAAGATTTTCTCCGGGTTTTTTAACTGAGTTTTTCCTGTTCTGTTTCTTTACTGCTTGTTTCGGTTTTCTAACAGATTTTATTTTTATATTTTTTCATCTTGTTTTTTTATTTTTTTCTCCTTATTTTCTCATGTTCCTTTTTCGTTTTTTAAGAATATTTCACAAGTTTGGAAAATGTTCATGTTTTCCAAAAATTATTTGTAGACTTAAGAAATGTTCTCGTTTTCAAATTTTGTTTTGAGTTTGACAAAATGTTCTGCTTCAAAAATTGTTCACAGATTCAAAAAATATCAGTGTTTCCAAATTTTTGTTCAGAGTTTAAGAAAATGTTATCTTATCAAGAATTTGGTCACATATTCAAAAAAAATTCATGAATTTCAAAACATGTTCAGATTATCAAAAATTTGTTCACATATTCAGCAAATTTTCAAGTTTTTTATTTTTCTTCTTAGATTTGAAAAGTGTTCGGATTATAAAAATACTTTTTCAAAAATAATGTTCATGTTTGGAATTTGACAAAATGTTCGCATTTGACATTACCTTTAGCTTCGCACGCCATATTATACCAACAAAGCTCATTAATCCCGTTAGCTAGCCGCACGCGTAAGGTACAGCAGGTCACTTTTTCGATCCCTTCCTCGAGAACTCATTTTTGGGATTTTTCACTGTGTTACACTAATGGGCCGGCCCAGTTGGAGTCGCCCGTGCTTCTGCCCGGCAATTCGCCGCAGCGAGCGGCACATAGGAGTTCCCCCAAACAGGTTCGGGTTCAAGGCAACCTTTCGGTATCCATAAGTACGCGACGGGGCGGTCCAACTTGTGAGACCCCCTGTATGACGCCCGTGAGCGTCAGGCTGTCGAGCCTTCGCTTAAGAGAATCGCGAACGGGCCGGCCCAGTTGGAGCTAGCAAAATACAGGCGTGTAAAAAAAACTCGCCAGAAAATTATTGCACGAGTAAAGCTCGAACTCGCAAGCTGCCTCTAGTGGATACCTCATCCCAACTAACAGACCTAACGTGTTCTAGTGTTAGATTTGGAGCGCCCCACTTTAAGAACCAATTTGCATCACCTGATAAGTAAAACTACTATGTGCAACAGCAGCTCCGTTTCTTTTTTTCAAACTTTTCAACATTTCTTAAAAAAAAACAATCTTCCTTAAATAAAATAACGTTTGAAAATCGTGAAGAAATTTAGAGATTGGATCAAACTTTTAAAAACATCAACATTTATTGAAAACATGAACAAAAATTTGAAATTTCAAATGATGAACAATTTTTAAATATACATTGAACATTTTGTGATATACACTGAACAGTTTTTAAATACACATTGAACATTTTTTGATATGCTGCACAAATATCTAAATACACATTGAACATTTTCGTGATATACGATGAACAATGTTTAAATATGCATTAAACATTCTTGTGAATATATGTTGAACAATTTTGAAATACACAATGACATTTTATTAAATATACGATGAACATTTTTGTATATAAATATGCAATGAACTGTGTATAATACTCGAAAAAGAAACAAAAAAGAAAAAAGACGTAAAAGAAAAGAAAGAAATAGAAACAGAAAAAAAAGGAAATGAAAAAAGCAGGAAAAAGAAGAAAAAGCATCGCGCCCGTGGGCCGGCCCAAATGGGGCGTCGGGTGTGCAGGCTTCAGCGGAGACACGTCCTTTTGACGCCTGCGGCCGTCAAATAGGATGTGCCCCAACTTGTTGCTAGAGATGAAGCCGATCGGGGTGGACTAAATAGGAACATAATTCCAAAGGCCCACATATACCTCCTTGACCGAAGGATAGCACCTGCAAGGCCAATCGTATTTGCTCGCGATCGTTGTAGGACCACGCGCGCAACCCCCACCTCCCCACGCCTAAATATTTGGGCCGGCACAACTAGCATTTTCCCGGTTTTGAGAAGGTTCTAGAACCATCTCAGGACGTTTTTTCTCCCTTTTTGTATTTTACTTATTTTTATGCCTTTCCAGTTTTGTTCTTTCCTTTTTTTTCATTACTTTTTTCAGGTTTGTGTTTTTATTTTTTTCATAGTCCTAACACCTTTTCAAAAAAATTGAAATCAAGAACGTTTTTCGATTTCGTGAAAATTATTTATGTAATCGAGGACATTTTTCAAAATCGAGAATCTTTGTTGAATATTTACTTTTTCGGAATTATCTATCATTTATTTAAAAATTGTGAACATTTTTTTGAACCGCGTGAAAATAATTTTGAATCAGCAAACATTTTTCTGAAACGACAAACATCTTATTTTGGAACACTTTTCCAAATTGCCAAACATAGTTTTGTAATGCTGTTTTTTTCGAATTCCTATTTTTTAATAGATGATCATTTTTGTATTTCATGAACATTTTTTATATTTATGTGAGCATTATTTGAAAAAATCATTATCATTTTTTAATGCGCTAACATTTGTTCAAAAGTATGTATATTTTTGGAATTCGTGGACAGTTTTATAAACTGTGTTTTTTCAATTCATACAATTCTTTTTTAATTGAAATTTTTTCTAATTTGAGGACGATTTTTCAAACGCATGAACTTTTTTGAACTTGATTTTGTTTGAAATCCCGACAATTATTTAAAATTTAGAGCTATTTTTAAATCCTTATTTTTTATAAAAGAAATTAAAACAGAAAATTAATAAAGAGAAATGTAAGAAAAACAGTGGTACCCCGCCCCCCATATGGGGGTGCGCACTTGGTCGGTACCTAGCGACTCGCGTGCTAAATAGGAACTCTCCACCTGCACAGGACGGATCGGGGAATAGAGATCAAATGTGTACCCTGCGAGTTCTCCTCCTTCAGTATGGGCCGTGCCATTTCGGGTATTTTGCTCACTGATAAATGGGAAAACCTTTTCTGAACCAGTGTTTGTTTTTAACTTTTCGTTTTTCTTTTATTTCTTTTATTTTTTTATTTTGTTTTCCTTTTTCAACTTACTTTTTTTGAATTAATGAACGTTTTTTGAAATTCGCAATCTAGTATAATGATCATGAATATTTTTTAAGTTAATGAACTTCTAGAAAATGGCAAGCAATTTTTCAATTCATGAGCATTTTTTTGGAAAGTTGAGAACATAATTTGAAATTCATGAACATTCTATTGGAAGTCGTGAACATTTTTTCATATTCGTGAATATTTTTTGATTTTGACAATAATTTTGAAAAGTCATAAATTTTTAAATTTGTAAATTATGTTTTGAATACCATGAGTATTTTTCTAAACACATTTTTTGAACTTTATGAACATTTTTATTGAATTCGTGAATATATTTTTTGAATGTTAATGTTTTTTAATCTGTGAAGAAGTTTTTTAATTGACGATCCTTTCTAAAAATAATTCTTCAATATTTTTTGAATTTGTTAACATCATCAAGAATTCAAGAACATTTTTTCATATGGACGTGTTTTTGAAATTTTGCATACGGTTTTTTGAATCCCTGGTTATTTTTGGAAATTGCGAACACCTTTCAAATGTGAGAACATTTGTTGAATCCGAGAACATTTTTTGAACTCGCGAGCATTTTTCAAATTCAAGAACATTTTCCGTAAGTGTATTTTTTTGAAATTTATTTTTGAAATCCCGAAAAATATTAATGAGGCAAAACCAAAACAAAAAAGAAAAAGGAAGGAAAAATAAAATTGGGGCGGCTGGCCGGCCCATAACGCTCGTGGGAGGAGCATGGTTTCGCGTTTGCTGCACATCCATTGCGCGACACGGTGAATAGGAGGTACAGTCGCAGGGCCACAACTTGCAAGTCTGAACTGAAACACTCAGCTAGGGTTTTGCCACCACCTTGATTCATTGCTACCCCACCATATCCAAGCGGCGTGGGTGAGGAGCGAGGCGACAATGAGCTTCCCTAATGAGGGAGAGATGGGAGATTGCGGCGAACTCGGAACTAGACCCAACATCCTAGCCTCACCCAACGAGAGAGCAAATGGACGAGGGCATGTGTCTAGCCACCCATCAGATTCATTGCGAGGCCGTCCCCCGCACCGACGCTGGAAGAGAGCGAGCCAAAATCCCCAGCGTGAACGCGACACTTCTGTGGACCACCATCCTGACCCCAAGGAGCGCCACCAAGCCACCGTCGCACCGCAATCCAACCATGTAGCGAGGCCGTGCTTTCGGTCTTCGGTTTGAGGGACTGTTCGCGGGCCGTTCGAGGGATCATTCATCGACAGTTCGAGGGACTTCAAGTACGATCTACACCAACACGTTCTTCTTCCGCTGCAACTCGGTGACGGTAACGATCGTGATCCCAACCCGTTATGCATCTTCATATTGATCTTGGGTGATCGTAGGCACATTTTTTTTGTTTTCGACTATGTCTCCCAACAACGGTTCCATTCAGACCCCCAGTAGATAACCTGCAAAAGGTTTGTGATATTTGTCTTGTTAAATACAACATCATTTAAAAAAATTCAAATATCCCAAACTAATGCACAAACTCCGACATGCATTCGTGTCGCTGTATTAGGCTCAACCCCACCGAACAAATTACCAAACAGATTGGAGATGCTATTAGGTGGAGATACGTTAAAGGACACTTATTGTTCACTACAACAACGTGGCTAGTGGACATGTGAGAAGTAGATGTTGAATTTGCGAGGAAAAAATAACATCGATCGTTTACTCCCTTCCCACCTAAGTTTTGCCAAATGGTGCTTAGGTAAAACCACTCCTTATGCTCAACCCACATAAAAATCTTAATTTTTAAAGGCACCTTTATTTTCCATATATGAGTAGATCTGGGGATTGGTCCATTCTTAATCAAGTCCACATACATAGATTTGACTGAGGAAACCCCTGAACTTGAATGTTTTCATGGGAATACATTTGGCTCATTAGACAGTTTGACCTCCATCAACCTACGCACTAAATGCAGTCATCTATCTCATCATTCCCCAATTAGTGCATGCTAGATCTGGGTGGAGGGTTGTTGGGTCTGGCAGGAGGCCAGATCTGGCTCGCCGCCGGTGCTAGTAGCCGGCATCGACGGTAGCGACGATCGCGTCCATAAAACGTTTGCAGGGTTGAATTTATCAAGTCCGGCGGTAGATGCTCTTATCGATCAGACGATCAAGACCTTTTAGACGTCACCAGCCTTTTGGACAATCTCAAGCACTGTGTAAAGGTCATCCGTGAGCTAGCTAACGCTACGGAGTCTTCTCTTCGGAGAAGTCCGTGCGGGTGCCTGTCGTGTCACTTTCCCATCAACAATGAGCGCAACAGGCCGCCGCCCGTGTTGTGTGTGCTTATCCACAAAGCAGCGGCATCTGGTCCATCAACGGGATGTGTATGCCCTCTCGCTTTCAGTGGCAATCCGTGTGTGGCTGTGGACGATATTATCAGTATCACAATGAGCAGCGCTCTCGTCCCACTTTGTACGCTCATCATCGATTTTGCTTTTCAGTCTCCTGACGTGTCGATCACATTTTGATCTGGACTTTTTCAGCATGGCAAATACTCGCGGCGTAAATGTTTGTAGCTTTTGAAATAGTGAAGGCACGGGGCAAATAACTGTATGAAGCCTCTCCGTTCTCTTTTGTTCTATAACAAAAGTTCATGCATCTCAAACATAATAAAAGTTACATCAAAATTCCAAGACCACGAACGGCCATAACTGCCGCCAGAACTAGTTGTTGTCGTCGTTTCCCTGGAGGCAGCTTGACCTTGTCGATGACAACTGAAAAGTCTTCGTGCACGTACCCCTAAGGACCGGAGCCATAGCGATTGTCGTTGAACCCTTGCATAGATCTGAAGCAACTGACACCAAATTTCGTCACATAATGAGAAATACTAACCTCATCGTCCCAAGGAGACGGCCGTAATCTACGCCGGAGCTCCGTCGGCTACGTCCAAACAGATGAATTCGAGGATGATCGAAACTCAGAAGACAAACTTGAAGAAAATGTGGTGTCATTCGTCGGAGCGCCACACCTGCGAAGACTAAAAGAAACCAACCGAAACTACTAACCGAAGCAGACACCGTGATGTTGTTTTGCCGAATAAAAAAGATGCAAATTTGAGCTAAATGTTGGCTCAACATGCATGCTAATCATTACACACCACCCTGTCCGTGTTAATGTGTCCGAAAGAGGAGCAAACAAAAGGCAATTCCTAGACACGCCGGAAGAACCGCCCTTTGATCAACGTTTGAATAAAGGCTAAAAAAGCTATGTAAGCACTAAACAAAGCAGAAAGTTTGAGCATTAAGTTCGGTGGTTCCTGCTATCTAAAAGTAAAACCTAAAGATCCAATCGCCTGGAACGGAAAGAACTCGACAGGTTATATTAGAGAAAAACGTGCCTGTGCCAATTAAAAAGACTACCGTGTCCATGGTGCACGTTGCACAACGAGTATATAGCTCGGTTCTCATCTCAACTTTGTGCCTTGTCAGCATTCCATGCCGCTGCCTCGTGCAATGCCTCTTTCCTCCTAACCTTCCTCCCTCTTTCCCATTGTGTTATAGCTTTTCAAAAGTACCCCCTCCATTTTCTTTATTCCGCATATTAAATTTATCTCAAGTATCAAGTTTGACCGTGCTAATAGAAAAAATATCAACGTTCACAATATCAAATCTATATTATTAGATGCATCATGAAATTAATTTTCGTATTATATAACTAATGTTGTATACAATGCTGATATTTTCAATAAAAATTTGGTCAAAGTTTATGAAGCTTGACTTCAGAAATATTTTATATGCGGAGTAAAGATAAACGGAGGGGGTACTTTTCATTATTTATTTGGATATAGGAGGAGGCATGGCTGCGACATACGCTTAAGCAGTCGCTCCTAGGTTTGGCTGCGCTTGAAAGAACGATTGACCGCAGAGATCGAGACTCAAGTGGATTAAGGAGGGCGACACCAACACCAAACTTTTCCAAGCGGCCGTGAACGGATGACGGACCAAGAACTACTTCCCGCATATCAAATGAGGCGACGAGATGATCACTGACCAGGAGAGTATGGTGGACACATTTGAGGTGTACGAGCAGTTGCTGGGCACGGCACAGACCAGGGAGCACACTTTAAACTTGCAATTTTTAGAGATCGAGCCGAGAGAGCTAAGTATGCTTGAAGAGATAATTACGGAGGAAGAAGTTTGGCAGGTCATCAATGAGACGGCCCCGGATCGAGCACCCGGACCCGACGGCTTTATTGGTGCGTTTTACCAAAGAGCCTGGCAGGTTATAAAGCACGATATCATGGCTGTGATGTTGAAATTGTTTGTGGGAGACACTAAAGGTTTTGCGAAGCTCAACAAAGCGCACATAATCCTCATACCAAAGAAGCCTGATGCGGAGGAGATTGGTGACTACCGGCCGATTAGCTTAATCCATAGCATTCCCAAGCTTTTTGCCAAGGTGCTTGCGAACCGACTGCGTAGCCAAATGCATGAGATCGTGGCCATGAACCAGTCTGTGTTTATTAAAGGAAGACATCTTCATGACAACTTCCTGTTGGTTTGCCAAGTGGCTCGAAAGTTTCATGCTAGAAGAGTGTCGGGTGTGTTTATCAAGTTGGATATCTCTAGGGCTTTCGACTCGCTCTCGTGGACGTTCCTGTTTGAAGTGCTGAGAGCTAAGGGTTTTGGTCAAAGGTGGACTACCTGGATAATGGCACTCTTGCACTCGGCTAGCACTAAGGTGGTGGTGAATGGAGTCCCGGGAAGAAGTTTCTTACACGCTTGTAGTTTGCGTCAAGGCGATCCGATTTCTCCAATGCTCTTTGTTATTGCCATGGATGCACTAATGGCGCTGGTCAACAAAGCTACAGAGATGGGAGTGCTCAGTTCGTATGCGGGAATCTCGGTGCTGCAAAGGCTGTCGACCTACGCTGACGACGTCGTGCTGTTCGTCAAGCCGTCGCTGCAAGACCTATCGGCAGTCTGCGAGATGCTGGAGGTGTTTGGCGAAGCCTCGGGTTTGAAGGTTAACTATCGCAAGTCCTCTCGATTCTGATCAGGGGAGACCAGGAGGACAAGGATCGGGTCGCCGGATTGTTGCACTGCGGTCTTGCTGAATTCCCATGCAAATATCTCGTCCTACAGCTTGCGATTAGGAGCTTAACGCGTGCTGAGTGGATGCCCATGCTGGACCAAGTTTGAAAAGTGGTGCCTGCCTAGCAAAGAGGCCTCATACAGACGCCGGACTGGGTGTTTGAAGAAATGAGCAAATGGATGAGGTCGTTCTTTTGGGCCGGTAAAGAGACTAGCAGCAACAGAGGGCAATGCCTGGTGGCATGGGACAATGCTTGCAGACCGAAGAAGTTAGGAGGTTTAGGCATTAAGAACATGAAAACCCAGGCTTTGGCCCTGAGGGTGAGGTGTGAATGGCTTAGGAGAACGGATCCTCGACGGCCATGGCAAGGACTACCTATGATCGAGGATTCCAATGCACAGGCAGTTTTCGACGTAATGGTCAGAATCTCGGTGGGGAAGGGTGACAGCGTCCTGTTTTGGAGAGACAAGTGGATACATGGGTTCGGCGTGTCGGATATTGCGCCGCTCCTGATGGCGACGGTGCCGACTAGAATCATCAACAGTCGAACCGCCCATCAAGCGCTAGCGGAGGATAGATGGTTGGAGGATTGTGATGCCACTGCTTCTTTCACCGCCCAAATACAGTGCATGCATCTTTCTCATGCGATTGCATCGGTGCATAGAGACTTGAATGAGCCAGACACATACAGTTGGCCGGCGTCTACTACTGCGAGCTACTCGGCCAAGTCGGTCTATGACTACCTTTGCTCGAACCTCCCGAGATCTCTGACGGCGGCATGTACCTGGAGGAGCTGGGCGCCGCTTAAGTGCAAATTGTTTGTCTGGTTGGCTTTGTAGAACAGGTTGCGGACGTCGGATCGACGGGCACGTCACGGGCTTCAGGACCAAGCTTCGCTCTGCTTCACGTGTCTACAAGCGAAGGACAATGTCGACCATATCCTGGCCAAGTGCACCTTTGCTCAGGAAGTATGGCACCGCGTGTTTGACCTACTCAGGCTCAACGTGCAAGGGACGATGCAAAATGACACCTTCTCGGTTTGGTGGCTGAGGGAGAGGAAGAAGTTCAGGGGAGCGGATAGGAGAGGCTTCGATACTCTGGTGACTGTCGGTGTCAAAACCGGCGGATCTCGGGTAGGGGGTCCTGAACTGTGCATCTAAGGTTGATGGTAACAGGAGACAGGGGACACAATGTTTACCCAGGTTCGGGCCCTCTCTATGGAGGTAATACCCTACTTCCTGCTTGATTGATCTTGATGAATATGAGTATTACAAGAGTTGATCTACCACGAGATCGTAATGGCTAAAACCCTAGAAGTCTAGCCTGTATGACTATGATTATGATTCTTCATCCTCTACGGACTAACCCCTCTGGTTTATATAGACACTAGAGGGGACTAGGGTTGTACAAAGTCAGTTAAAGAGAAAGGAACCTTCATATTTGGACGCCAAGCTTGCCTTCCACGCCAAGGAGAGTCCCATCCGGACACGGGAGAAAGTCTTCGGTCTTTGTATCTTCACAGCCCATCAGTCCGGCCCATGTCTAACAGGTCGAACGTCCGAGGACCCCTTAGTCTAGGACTCCCTCAGTAGCCCCTGAACCAGGCTTCAATGACGAGGTGTCCGGCGCGCAGATTGTCTTCGGCATTGCAAGACGGGTTCCTTCTCCGAATACTCCAACACAGTCTTCGGACGCAACGAACGTGTCCGGCCCTGCAAAACAAATTCCACACACAACCGCAGAGAGTATAATATTCCACGAGTCCAATCTGCTGACAACTTTTGGTAATGCGACACCACGTCATCACCCGGTCATTATTTCGAACCGTTTTTCGGCCTGCCGCTTCGAGACGCGGTCTCATTGGCACGTCTTGTCAAAGCAGAGATCGTGTCCCCTTATTGCGGGATTCTCATCAATACGGGCGTGGGTAATCCAACTGTGCCGTTCGCACAACCCTTGGGAACAGGTGGGTTTTAAGGCGAGTGGGGAGGCGCTTGATATTCACTGCCTTTATAAGGAGATAAGGATTCCCTTCTTTCACCCACGCCTTCTTTCTTTCTCTGCCCTTCCATTCTCGAGCTCCAGCGCCCAAGTCCTCATCTCTTCCGCCTCAAGAAAGCACTTGACCATGTCCGGATCTGGAGCGCAAGGCAAGTGGATGACCTCCTCCGTCAAGGAGAAGGACATCACTGAGCTTCGGGAGGCCGGGTATCTGGCGAAAGAAATCGCCCACCGGCTTCCGGCCAAGGGGCAAGTCGTCCCCACCCCGAAGCCCAATGAGAGGGTGGTGTTCATCCTCCATTTCGTCCCCGGGTTAGGGTTTCCTCGCCACCCTTTCGTCCGCGGTCTCATGTTCTATTACGAGCTAGATTTCCATGATCTAGCCCCAAACTCTTTCCTCAACATCTCGGCATTTATTGTCGTGTGCGAGGTCTTCCTCCGCATTCCTCCCCACTTCGGACTATGGCTCAAGATCTTCAACATGAAGCCGAAGGTGGTGGATGTGTTGGGGAACGTAGTAATTTCAAAAAAATCCTATGCACACGCAAGATCATGGTGATGCATAGCAACGAGAGGGGAGAGTGTTGTCCACGTACCCTCGTAGACCGAAAGCGGAAGCGTTAGCACAACGCGGTTGATGTAGTCGTACGTCTTCACGATCCGACCGATCCAAGTACCGAACGCACGGCACCTCCGAGTTCAGCACACGTTCAGCTCGATGACGTCCCTCGAGCTCCGATCCAGCTGAGCTTTGAGGGAGAGTTTCGTCAGCACGACGACATGATGACGGTGATGATGATGCTACCGACACAGGGCTTCGCCTAAGCACCGCTACGATATGATCGAGGTGGATTATGGTAGAGGGGGGCACCGCACACGGCTGGGAGAGATCAACAGATCAACTTGTGTGTCTAGAGGTGCCCCCGTGCCCCCGTATATAAAGGAGCAAGGGGGAGGCCGGCCGGCCCCTTGTGGGCGCGCCAGGAGGAGGAGTCCTCCTCCTAGTAGGAGTAGGACTCCCCTCTTTCCTACTCCTACTAGGAGGGGGAAAGGAAGGGGGAGAGGGAGAAGGAAAGGGGGGCACCGCCCCCCCTCTCCTAGTCCAATTCGGACTAGAGGGGGAGGGGCGCGCGGCCTACCCTAGGCCAGCCCTCTCTCTCCACTAAGGCCCATAAGGCCCACTATTTCTCCCGGGGGGTTCCGGTAACCCTCCGGCACTCCGGTTTTCTCCGAAACCACCCGGAACACTTCCGGTGTCCGAATATAGTCGTCCAATATATCGATCTTTACGTCTCGACCATTTAGAGACTCCTCGTCATGTCCGTGAGCATATCCGGGACTCCGAACTACCTTCGGTACATAAAAACACAAAAACTCATAATACTGATCGTCACCGAACTTTAAGCGTGCGGACCCTACGGGTTCGAGAACTATGTAGACATGACCGAGACACGTCTCCGGTCAATAACCAATAGCGGAACCTGGATGCTCATATTGGCTCCTACATATTCTACGAAGATCTTTATCGGTCAAACCGCATAACAACATACGTTGTTCCCTTTGTCATCGGTATGTTACTTGCCCGAGATTCGATCGTCGGTATCTCAATACCTAGTTGAATCTCGTTACCAGCAAGTCTCTTTACTCGTTATGTAATGCATCATCCCGCAACTAACTCATTATTCACATTGCTTGCAAGGCTTATAGTGATGGGCATTACCGAGAGGGCCCAGAGATACCTCTCCGACAATCGGAGTGACAAATCCTAATCTCGAAATACGCCAACTCAACAAGTACCTTCGGAGACACCTGTAGAGCACCTTTATAATCACCCAGTTATGTTGTGACGTTTGGTAGCACACAAAGTGTTCCTCCGGTAAACGGGAGTTGCATAATCTCATAGTCATAGGAACATGTATAAGTCATGAAGAAAGCAATAGCAGTAAACTAAACGATCAAGTGCTAAGCTAACGGAATGGGTCAAGTCAATCACATCATTCTCCTAATGATGTGATCCCGTTAATCAAATGACAACTCATGTCAATGGCTAGGAAACTCAACCATCTTTGATCAACGAGCTAGTCAAGTAGAGGCATACTAGTGACACTATGTTTGTCTATGTATTCATACATGTATTATGTTTCCGGTTAGTACAATTCTAGCATGAATAATAAACATTTATCATGATATGAGGAAATAAATAATAACTTTATTATTGCCTCTAGGGCATATTTCCTTCAGTCTTCCACTTGCACTAGAGTCAATAATCTAGATTACACAGTAATGATTCTAACACCCATGGAGTTTTGGTGCTGATCATGTTTTGCTCGTGGAAGAGGCTTAGTCAACGGGTCTGCAACATTCAGATCCGTATGTATCTTGCAAATCTCTATGTCTCCCACCTGGACTTGATCCCGGATGGAATTGAAGCGTCTCTTGATGTGCTTGGTTCTCTTGTGAAATCTGGATTCCTTTGCCAAGGCAATTGCACCAGTATTGTCACAAAAGATTTTCATCGGTCCCGATGCACTAGGTATGACACCTAGATCGGATATGAACTCCTTCATCCAGACCCCTTCATTTGCTGCTTCCGAAGCAGCTATGTACTCCGCTTCACACGTAGATCCCGCCACGATGCTTTGTTTAGAACTGCACCAACTGACAGCTCCACCGTTCAATGTAAACATGTATCCGGTTTGCGATTTAGAATCGTCCGGGTCAGTGTCAAAGCTTGCATCGACGTAACCATTTACGACTAGCTCTTTGTCACCTCCATAAACGAGAAACATATCCTTAGTCCTTTTCAGGTATTTCAGGATGTTCTTGACCGCTGTCCAGTGATCCACTCCTGGATTACTTTGGTACCTCCCTGCTAAGCTAATAGCAAGGCACACATCAGGTCTGGTACACAGCATTGCATACATTATAGAGCCTATGGCTGAAGCATAGGGAACATCTTTCATTTTCTCTCTATCTTCTGTAGTGGTCGGGCATTGAGTCTGACTCAATTTCACACCTTGTAACACAGGCAAGAACCCTTTCTTTGCTTGATCCATTTTGAACTTTTTCAAAACTTTGTCAAGGTATGTGCTTTGTGAAAGTCCTATCAAGCGTCTTGATCTATCTCTATAGATCTTGATGCCCAATATGTAAGCAGCTTTACCAAGGTCTTTCATTGAAAAACTCATTCAAGTATCCTTTTATGCTATCCAGAAATTCTATATCATTTCCAATTAACAATACGTCATCCACATTTAATATTAGAAATGCTACAGAGCTCCCACTCACTTTCTTGTAAATACAGGCTTCTCCAAAAGTCTGTATAAATCCATATGCTTTGATCACACTATCAAAACGTTTATTCCAACTCCGAGAGGCTTGCACCACTCCATAAATGGATCGCTGGAGCTTGCACACTTTGTTAGCTCCCTTTGGATTGACAAAACCTTCCGGTTGCATCATATACAACTCTTCTTCCAGAAATCCATTCAGGAATGTAGTTTTGACATCCATTTGCCAAATTTCATAATCATAAAATGCGGCAATTGCTAACATGATTCGGACAGACTTAAGCATTGCTACGGGTGAGAAAGTCTCATCATAGTCAACTCCTTGAACTTGTCAAAAACCTTTCGCAACAAGTCGAGCTTGGTAGACAGTAACATTACCGTCAGCGTCAGCCTTCTTCTTGAAGATCCATTTATTCTCTATGGCTTGCCGATCATCGGGCAAGTCAACCAAAGTCCACACTATGTTCTCATACATGGATCCTGTAACATCCCCAGCATCACACTACGGTAATCTTCCCCTAATGAAGGTCATGTCATCATGATCATCATGCCGAAATGCCACTTGTCAAAAAAATCTGCTTCAAATTCAAATTCAAATTGCATGTCAAATATTTGCTTCTTCTTTCATGCAAATAAAATAGTTCATCCTATGGAAAATAATCCCTAGATATTTGTCATGTTGAAGCCAACATTTTTGGAATTCCCAAATTGCCCCTGGGAATTTATTATCTGGTCCAGCAGTACTTAAGATGTCCTTTTAATTTTCTAAAAATGCTTGGACAACTCCTGAAGGCCCCAAACTTTTTGTGGCAGTGCACAATAATTCTTTGAAATTCTTTTAGCCAGTGGCATAATTTTGCAAGGTCATTAGTGGCTAAAAGAAAAGGCAAAATGCTGTTGGAAAAAAAATAGAAAAAGGAAAAGCCCCCCCCTCAACTGGGCCGATTGGCCCAGCTGGCCACCGCGCCCCCTTGGGCCTCAGCCCACCTGGCCGACCCAGGCCGACCAGCTCCACCTCCCGCGTCGTCTTCACTATGCGGGCACCGAGCGCCCGTGCCCGCGGGCGCCGCCCCACGCCGCGGCAACGCCGGGGATAAGGACGAGCCCTCCCCCCTCGACCTCGTCCTCGTCAGCCCCCTCCCCGCGCAGATATTTTTCCTCTCCCCCATATCCCTCCTCATTCTCCCCCTCGTTCCCCATCGACGCCCGAGCGCGGTCGCCGTCGTCCCCCGCTCGATCCCGCGGCCACCGTCACCTCTCCGCCGCCACACCGTGCCACAATGACGCGCCGTCCTCGGCTACTCCCTCTGCACCAACTGGAGCGAGAAGGGAGCCACCGCAGCGAGCCCGGCAACCTCTTCTTCCCCTACGGCCGTCTTCGCCTTCATCGCCGACTCGTCGCCGTCGATCTTCCCCGAGCGCGCTTAAGCACAACTGCAGGCTCACTGTAAGCCCGCGCGACGTTCCCCTCCCTCTCCCATGTGTTTCCGTCGCCGTAGCCGCCGCTGCCATCGCCGCCCGAACGCAGCTCCGCCGTCCGCCATTGCTGCCGCGCATGAGCTCCCGAGCTCCTCGTGCTCCGTCTAGTACGTGTAGCGCGCTCCTGGAGGTCTGCTGCTGCCGCCTAGCCGCTTAGCCTCTCAGAATCAAGCCATAGCCGCACACCTGCACGTTTCCGAAATTCCGGCCGCCGCGGTACCTCGTCGTCCGACCATCTCCGGTCGTTTCCAAGGCCCCACGCTACCTCGTTTGGATGCGGCGCTCGACGCTCGTTCGATAGAGCCCCAGAACGCGCGAAACGGTGCCCCATAGCGTTTTTCCGAGTGTCTCCGGCGTTCGGCCGCCGCGGATGGCCTCGCCGGCGTTGCTCCGGCGCCGGCGCTGACCTGGCACCGGCAGGGCCCGCCTCTCGGTCATTGCTCGTGGGCCCCCTGGACCCAGTTGACCACGTTGATGAAGGAAATATGCCCTAGAGGCAATAATAAAGTTATTATTTATTTCCTTATTTCATGATAAATGTTTATTGTTCATGCTAGAATTGTATTAACCGGAAACTTGATACATGTGTGAATACATAGACAAACATAGTGTCACTAGTATGCCTCTACTTGACTAGCTCGTTAATCAAAGATGGTTGAGTTTCCTAGCCATAGACATGAGTTGTCATTTGATTAACGGGATCACATCATTAGGAGAATGATATGATTGACTTAACCCATTCTGTTAGCTTAGCACTTGATCGTTTAGTATGTTGCTATTGCTTTCTTCATGACTTATACATGTTCCTATGACTATGAGATTATGCAACTCCCGTTTACCGGAGGAACACTTCGTGTGCTACCAAACGTCACAACATAACTGGGTGATTATAAAGGTGCTCTACAGGTGTCTCCGAAGGTACTTGTCGGGTTGGCGTATTTCGAGATTAGGATTTGTCACTCCGATTGTCGGAGAGGTATCTCTGGGCCCTCTCGATAATGCACATCACTTAAGCCTTGCAAGCATTGCAACTAATGAGTTAGTTGTGGGATGATGTATTACGAACGAGTAAAGAGACTTGCCGGTAACGAGATTGAACTAGGTATTGAGATACCGACGATCGAATCTCGGGCAAGTAACATACCGATGACAAAGGGAACAACGTATGTTGTTATGCGGTCTGACCGATAAAGATCTTCGTAGAATATGTGGGAGCCAATATGAGCATCCAGGTTCCGCTATTGGTTATTGACCGGAGACGTGTCTCGGTCATGTCTACATTGTTCTCGAACCCGTAGGGTCCGCACGCTTAAAGTTCGATGACGGTTATATTATGAGTTTTTGTGTTTTGATGTACCGAAGGTAGTTCGGAGTCCCGGATGAGATCGGGGACATGACGAGGAGTCTCGAAATGGCCGAGACGTAAAGATTGATATATTGGACAACTATATTCGGACTTCGGAAAGGTTTCGAGTGATTCGGGTATTTATCGGAGTACCGGAGAGTTACGGGAATTCGCCGGGGAGAAGTATTGGGCCTTATTGGGCCATACGGGAATAGAGGAGAGAGGCCAAAAGGAAGGAGGCGCGCACCCCCCCTCTGGTCCGAATTGGACAAGGGGTGCAGCCCCCTTTTCCTTCTCCCTCTCCCCCTCTTTCCTTCTCTCCTACTCCAACAAGGAAAGGAGGAGTCCTACTCCCGGTGGGAGTAGGACTCCCCCCTTGGCGCGCCCTCCTCCTTGGCCGGCCGCCTCCCCCTTGCTCCTTTATATGCGGGGGCAGGGGGCACCCCATAGACACAACAATTGATCTCTTGATCTCTTAGCCGTGTGCGGTGCCCCCCTCCACCATAATCCACCTCGATAATATCGTAGCGGTGCTTAGGCGAAGCCCTGCATCGGTAGAACATCATCATCGTCACCACGCCGTCGTGCTGACGGAACTCTCCCTCAAAGCTCGGCTGGATCGGAGTTCGAGGGACGTCATCGAGCCGAACGTGTGCTGAACTCGGAGGTGCCGTGCGTTCGGTACTTGGTCGGTCGGATCGTGAAGACGTACAATTACATCAACCGCGTTGTGCTAATGCTTCCGCTTTCGGTCTACGAGGGTACGTGGACAACACTGTCCCCTCTCGTTGCTATGCATCACCATGATCTTGCGTGTGCATAGGAATTTTTTTGAAATTACTACGTTACCCAACAGTGGCATCCGAGCCAGGTTTTATGCGTTGATGTTATATGCACGAGTAGAACACAAGTGAGTTGTGGGCGATATAAGTCATACTGCTTACCAGCATGTCATACTTTGGTTCGGCGGTATTGTTGGATGAAGCGGCCCGGACCGACATTACGCTTACGCGAGACTGGTTCTTCCGACGTGCTTTGCACAGAGGTGGCTGGCGGGTGTCAGTTTTCCAACTTTAGTTGAACCGAGTGTGGCTACGCCCGGTCCTTGCTAAGGTTAAAACAGCACCAACTTGACAAACTATCATTGTGGTTTTGATGCGTAGGTAAGAACGGTTCTTGCTAAGCCCAGTAGCAGCCACGTAAAACTTGCAACAACAAAGTAGAGGACGTCTAACTTGTTTTTGCAGGGCATGTTGTGATGTGATATGGTCAAGACATGATGCTAAATTTTATTGTATGAGATGATCATGTTTTGTAACCGAGTTATCGGCAACTGGCAGGAGCCATATGGTTGTCGCTTTATTGTATGCAATGCAATCGCCATGTAATTGCTTTACTTTATCACTAAGCGGTAGCGATAGTCGTAGAAGCAATAGTTGGCGAGACGACAATGATGCTATGATGGAGATCAAGGTGTCGCGTCGGTGACGATGGGGATCATAACGGTGCTTCGGAGATGGAGATCACAAGCACAAGATGATGATGGCCATATCATATCACTTATATTGATTGTATGTGATGTTTATCTTTTATGCATCTTATCTTGCTTTGATTGACGGTAGCATTATAAGATGATCTCTCACTAAATTTCAAGATAAAAGTGTTCTCCCTGAGTATGCACCGTTGCCAAAGTTCGTCGTGCCCAGACACCACGTGATGATCGGGTGTGATAAGCTCTACGTCCATCTACAACGGGTGCAAGCCAGTTTTGCACATGCAGAATACTCAGGTTAAACTTGACAAGCCTAGCATATGCAGATATGGCCTCGGAACACTGAGACCGAAAGGTCGAGCGTGAATCATATAATAGATATGATCAACATAGTGATGTTCACCATTGAAAACTACTCCATTTCACGTGATGATCGGTTATGGTTTAGTTGATTTGGATCACGTGATCACTTAGATGATTAGAGGGATGTCTATCTAAGTGGGAGTTCTTAAGTAATATGATTAATTGAACTTAAATTTATTATGAACTTAGTCCTGATAGTATTTTTGAAATTATGTTGTAGATCAATAGCTCGCGTTGTTGCTTCCCTGTGTTTATTTTTTATATGTTCATAGAGAAAAATTATGTTGAAAGATGTTAGTAGCAAAGATGCGGATTGGATCCGTGATCTGAGGATTATCCTCATTGTTGCACAGAAGAATTATGTCCTTGATGCACCGCTAGGTGACAGACCTATTGCAGGAGCAGATGCAGACGTTATGAACGTTTGGCTAGCTCAATATGATGACTACTTGATAGTTTAGTGCACCATGCTTAACGGCTTAGAATCGGGACTTCAAAGACGTTTTGAACGTCATGGACCATATGAGATGTTCCAGGAGTTGAAGTTAATATTTCAAGAAAATACCCGAGTTGAGAGATATGAAGTCTCCAACAAGTTCTATAGCTAAAAGATGGAGAAGAATAGCTCAAGCAGTAAGCATGTGCTCAGATTGTCTGGGTACAACAATCGCTTGAATCAAGTGGGAGTTAATCTTCCAGATAAGATGGTGATTGGCAGAATTCTCTAGTCACCATCACTAAGTTAGTAGAACTTCGTGATGAACTATAATATGCAAGGGATAACGGAAACAATTCCCAAGCTCTTCGTGATGCTGAAATCGACGAAGGTAGAAATCAAGAAAAACATCAAGTGTTGATGGTTGACGAGACCACTAGTTTCAAGAAAAACGGCAAAGGGAAGAAGGGGAACTTCAAGAAGAACGGCAAGCAAGTTGCTGCTCAACTGAAGAAGCCCAAGTCTGGTCCTAAGCCTGAGACTAAGTGCTTCTACTGCAAAGGGACTGGTCACTGGAAGCGGAACTGCCCCAAGTATTTGGCGGATAAGAAGGATGGCAAAGTGAGCAAAGGTATATTTGATATACAGATTATTGATGTGTATTTTACTAGTGTTCGTAGCAACCCCTCGGTATTTGATACTGGTTCAGTTACTAAGAGTAGTAACTCGAAACAGGAGTTGCGGAATGAACAGAGACTAGTTAAGGGTAAAGTGACGATGTGTGTTGGAAGTGGTTCCAAGATTGATATGATCATCATCGCACGCTCCCTACACTTTCGGGATTAGTGTTGAACCTAAATAAGTGTTATTTGGTGTTTGCGTTGAGCATGAATATGATTTGATCATGTTTATTGCAATACGGTTATTCATTTAAGTTAGAGAATAATTGTTGTTCTATTTACATGAATAAAACCTTCAATGGTCATACACCCAATGAAAATGGTTTGTTGGATATCGATTGTAGTGATACACGTATTCATAATATTGAAGCCAAAAGATGCAAAGTTAATAATGATAGTGCAACTTATTTGTGGCACTGCCGTTTAGGTCATATTGGTGTAAAGCGCATGAAGAAACTCCATGCTAATGGGATTTTGGAATCACTTGGTACTTGCGAACCGTGCCTCATGGGCAAGATGACTAAAACACCGTTCTCCGGAACTATGGAGAGAGCAACAGATTTGTTGGAAATCATACATACAGATGTATGTGGTCCGATGAATATTGAGGCTCGTGGCGGATATCGTTATTTTATCACCTTCACAGATGATTTGAGCAGATATGGGTATATCTACTTAATGAAACATAAGTCTGAAACATTTGAAAAGTTCAAAGAATTTCAGAGTGAAGTTGAAAATCATCGTAACAAGAAAATAAAGTTTCTACGATCAGATCGTGGAGGAGAATATTTGAGTTACGAGTTTGGTCTACATTTGAAACAATGCGGAATAGTTTCGCAACTCACGCCACCCGGAACACCACAACGTAATGGTGTGTCCGAACGTAGTAATCGTACTTTACTAGATATGGTGCGATCTATGATGTCTCTTACTGATTTACCGCTATCGTTTTGGGGTTATGCTTTACAGACGGCTGCATTCACGTTAAATAGGGCACCATCGAAATCCGTTGAGACGACGCCTTATGAACTGTGGTTTGGCAAGAAACCAAAGTTGTCGTTTCTTAAAGTTTGGGGCTGCGATGCTTATGTGAAGAAGCTTCAAACTGATAAGCTCGAACCTAAATCGGAGAAATGTGTCTTCATAGGATGCCCAAAGGAGACTGTTGGGTACACCTTCTATCACAGATCCGAAGGCAAGACATTCGTTGCTAAGAATGGATCCTTTCTAGAGAAGGAGTTTCTCTCGAAAGAAGTGAGTGGGAGGAAAGTAGAACTTGATGAGGTAACTGTACCTGCTCCCTTATTGGAAAGTAGTTCGTCACAGAAATCTGTTCCTGTGACTCCTACACCAATTAGTGAGGAAGCTAATGATGATGATCATGTAACTTCGGATCAAGTTACTACCGAACCTCGTAGGTCAACCAGAGTGAGATCCGCACCAGAGTGGTACGGTAATACTGTTCTGGAGGTCATGTTACTTGACCATGACGAACCTACGAACTATGAGGAAGCGATGGTGAGCCCAGATTCTGCAAAATGGCTTGAGGCCATGAAATCTGAGATGGGATCCATGTATGAGAACAAAGTGTGGACTTTGGTTGACTTGCCCGATGATCGGAAAGCCATAGAAAATAAATGGATCTTCAAGAGGAAGACGGACGCTGATAGTAGTGTTACTATCTACAAAGCTAGAATTGTCGCAAAAAGGTTTTCGACAAGTTCAAGGTGTTGACTACGATGAGAGTTTCTCACTCGTATCTATGCTTAAGTCTGTACGAATCATGTTAGCAATTGCCGCATTTTATGAAATCTGGCAAATGGATAAACAAAACTGCATTCCTTAATGGATTTATTAAAGAAGAGTTGTATATGATGCAACCAGAAGGTTTTGTCAATCTTAAAGGTGCTAACAAAATATGCAAGCTCCAGCGATCCATCTATGGACTGGTGCAAGCATCTCGGAGTTGGAATATACGCTTTGATAAGTTGATCAAAGGATATAGTTTTATATAGACTTGCGGTGAAGCCTGTATTTACAAGAAAGTGAGTGGGAGCACTACAACATTTCTGATAAGTATATGTGAATGACATATTGTTGATCAGAAATAATGTAGAATTATTCTGCAAAGCATAAAGGAGTATTTGAAAGGAGTTTTTTAAAGAAAGACGTCGGTGAAGCTGCTTACATATTGAGCATCAAGATCTATAGAGATAGATCAAGACGCTTGATAAGTTTTTCAATGAGTACATACCTTGACAAGATTTTGAAGTAGTTCAAAATGGAACAGTCAAAGAAAGAGTTCTTGCCTGTGTTACAAGGTGTGAAATTGAGTAAGACTCAAAGCCCGACCACGGCAGAAGATAGAAAAGAGAATGAAAGTCATTTCCTATGCCTCAGTCATAGGTTCTATAAAGTATGCTATGCTGTGTACCAGACCTATTGTGTACCTCACCATGATTTTGGCAAGAGGGTACAATAGTGATCTAGGAGTAGATCACTGGACAGCGGTCAAAATTATCCTTAGTGGAATAAGGAAATATTTCTCGGTTATGGAGGTGACAAAAGGTTCGTCGTAAAGAGTTACGTCGATGCAAGTTTTGACACAGATCTGGATGACTCTAAGTCTCGATCTAGATACATATTGAAAGTGGGAGCAATTAGCTAGAGTAGCTCCGTGCAGAGCATTGTAGACATAGAAATTTGCAAAATACTTATGGATCTGAATGTGACAGACCCGTTGACTAAAATTATCTCACAAGCAAAACATGATCACACCTTAGTACTCTTTGGGTGTTAATCACATAGCGATCTGAACTAGATTATTGACTCTAGTAAACCCTTTGGGTGTTGGTCACATGACGATGTGAACTATGGGTGTTAATCACATGGTGATATGAACTATTGATGTTAAATCACATGGCGATGTGAACTAGATTATTGACTCTAGTGCAAGTGGGAGACTGAAGGAAATATGCCCTAGAGGCAATAATAAAGTTATTATTTATTTCCTTATTTCATGATAAATGTTTATTACTCATGCTAGAATTGTATTAACCGGAAACTTGATACATGTGTGAATACATAGACAAACATAGTGTCACTAGTATGCCTCTACTTGACTAACTCGTTAATCAAAGATGGTTGAGTTTCCTAGCCATAGACATGAGTTGTCATTTGATTAACGGGATCACATCATTAGGAGAATGATATGATTGACTTGACCCATTCCGTTAGCTTAGCACTTGATCGTTTAGTATGTTGCTATTGCTTTCTTCATGACTAATACATGTTCCTATGACTATGAGATTATGCAACTCCCGTTTACCGGAGGAACACTTTGTGTGCTACCAAACGTCACAACGTAACTGGGTGATTATAAAGGTGCTCTACAGGTGTCTCTGAAGGTACTTGTTGGGTTGGCGTATTTCGAGATTAGGATTTGTCACTCCGATTGTCGGAGAGGTATCTCTGGGCCCTCTCGGTAATGCACATCACTTAAGCCTTGCAAGCATTGCAACTAATGAGTTAGTTGTGGGATGATGTATTACGGAACGAGTAAAGAGACTTGCCGGTAACGAGATTGAACTAGGTATTGAGATACCGACGATCGAATCTCGGGCAAGTAACATACCGATGACAAAGGGAACAACGTATGTTGTTATGCGGTCTGACCGATAAAGATCTTCGTAGAATATGTGGGAGACAATATGAGCATCCAGGTTCCGCTATTGGTTATTGACCGGAGACGTGTCTCGGTCATGTCTACATTGTTCTCGAACCCGTAGGGTCCGCACGCTTAAAGTTCGATGACGGTTATATTATGAGTTTTTGTGTTTTGATGTACCGAAGGTAGTTCGGAGTCCCGGATGAGATCGGGGACATGACGAGGAGTCTCGAAATGGCCAAGACGTAAAGATTGATATATTGGACAACTATATTCGAACTTCGGAAAGGTTTCGAGTGATTCGGGTATTTATCGGAGTACCGGAGAGTTACGGGAATTCGCCGGGGAGAAGTATTGGGCCTTATTGGGCCATACGGGAATAGAGGAGAGAGGCCAAAAGGAAGGAGGCGCGCACCCCCCTCTGGTCCGAATTGGACAAGGGGTGCAGCCCCCTTTTCCTTCTCCCTCTCCCCCTCTTTCCTTCTCTCCTACTCCAACAAGGAAAGGAGGAGTCCTACTCCCGGTGGGAGTAGGACTCCCCCCTTGGCGCGCCCTCCTCCTTGGCCGGCCGCCTCCCCCTTGCTCCTTTATATACGGGGGCAGGGGCACCCCATAGACACAACTATTGATCTCTTGATCTCTTAGCCGTGTGCGGTGCCCCCTCCACCATAATCCACCTCGATAATATCATAGCGGTGCTTAGGCGAAGCCCTGCGTCGGTAGAACTTCATCATCGTCACCACGCCGTCGTGCTGACGGAACTCTCCCTCAAAGCTCGGCTGGATCGGAGTTCGAGGGACGTCATCGAGATGAACGTGTGCTGAACTCGGAGGTGCCGTGCGTTCGGTACTTGATCGGTCGGATCGTGAAGACGTACGACTACATCAACCGCGTTGTGCTAACGCTTCCGCTTTCGGTCTACGAGGGTACGTGGACAACACTCTCCCCTCTCGTTGCTATGCATCACCATGATCTTGCGTGTGCGTAGGAATTTTTTTGAAATTACTACGTTGCCCAACAGTTGACCGTGGTCAACTATGCTTACTGGGCACTCAGTGCCACTGACACACTGGGCCCCCGCCTAATTAACCTAATTAAACATTTTCCTAAATAAAATTAATTGGCTAAACTAATGAGTCACTGACTGGTGGGGTCCAGTCACTAATTACTCTATTTAAATTAAAATGAACTGCTATTAGCCCACTGCCAATGACAGGTGGGCCCTACTGGGCAGGTTTGACCTGGTCAGTGCGGCAGTTGACTGTTGACATCACTATGACATCATGCTGATGTCATAATTCCTTTTCTTTTTAATTTAAGTAATTCCAGAATATGCTTTAATCTTTGAAAATTAATAGAAAATCAACCGTATCTCGAATGAAAATGTTTTCTATATGAAAGTTGCTCAGAAAAATCCAATGAATCCAAATACACGGTCCATTCATCTGTCACATGCCCCTAGCATGCTGAACATGGAACATTCCCCCTCCGGTCATCTGTCTGACACAGGTCCGGAACCGGGAACACCTTCCCGGTTGAATTCCCCCTTCACCTTTATCGTGTAGCCATGCGTTAGGTCACACCCGGCACATCATATTGCCATGTTATACTCTGTGATGCTATGTTTGCTTTATATTTATTGTTTCTTCCCCCTCTTCTCTCGGGTAGACCCCGAGACCGATGCTGCCCCTGTGATCAACTACGTCACCGACGACCCCTCCTTCTTGTCTGAGCAACCAAGCAAGCCCCCCCTTTGATCACCCCGATATCACCCATTCCATTCTCTCATGCTTGCATTAGATTTTGCTACTGTTATTGTTTGCTCCTATTCTGATGCATAGCCTGTTTATTGTAACCTGTTGTTGTTACCTACCTGCTTATCCTAAACTGTTTAGTATAGGTTGGGTAGAGACCCATCAGAGACCCCCACTTTGTCCCGACTGCCCCGCTGGATTATCAGAAGACCCGATCAACGGGATCGAAGACCAGGCCCCGGCACCGCACATCACTTTCCCCTTAGTTGCTCGACACTACTGGGTTACTATCGAGTGTCGAGGGTGATACCTCTACAGCACTTCTGATGTTAACCCTGTAGTGTAGCTATTCGGTCGTGGTCATCGGGGGTGATTCCGCCTTAACCACTTCCGATATGACTCTGTTGTGCAACCCCTCAAGTGTGAACCTCGGGGGTGGTTCCTCTTACGTTCACCTTGATGATTACATCGAGTGGAATTCACCGGGGGTGATTCCTCGGGTTTTCCCCTTGATATTTGGACACACGGTTACTATGGTTACTATGACTTTACACTGAACCCTGTTACTAAAGACGGGTCGGCCCTGAGGGGTACCCGCGCGAGCATATTTGCGAGTGATGAGGAGTCGGGTTGACCTGGAGGGTGCCCGCGAGATAATTACGAGGCGTGATCGGGCATTCCTAGCCCTTGCCGCAAGTCCTCGAGACGGGGCGACGGGGTCACATCTTTCGTGAGTCTCTGCTTGTTACCGCGCATTCCTAATCCACTACGATTTGGATATTTGATCCGAGGGGCCTCTGGCCTGATAGCACTAACCATCACGTGGGCATAGTACGGGCGTTCTGCGTCATATACACCAGCTGAAGCTTAATAGACGTCAGTGACTGAGCGGCGCGCGCCGGGTTGGACTGCGTAAGCACCTGCCTTGTTGAAGGAGGTAGCTAGGTCTGCTCACCGGCCGCCCAAGCAACGTGCAGGAGTTCGCGGGGCGATGGCCCATGACCCCTGGGGGCAAAGGTTTAGTCCGGCGTGCTGACCTCTCTATTAAGCCTAGGTCGGGTTGCGGCATATTGTTTGGCCGAGGCTGGGCATGACCCAGGAAAGTGTGTCCGGCCGGAGTTAATCGAGCGTGGTGGGTAAGTTGGTGCACCCCTGCAGGGAAGAAAACATCTATCGATAGCTTGTCCTACAATAACGGACACTTGGAGTTGTATCCCGATCGATACAACTAGAACTGGATACTTGAGATGAGACATGGATATGAGGTGATAACTGGATAGTATGGCTCTGGGATTGCTTTCTCGCAGGGAGTCGAGAAAGGATCTCTGGCCGAGGTTGATAACACTTCTACTACTTTACTTTATGCTACTCTACTCCCTCCTGTTGTTGCAAGATGGTGGTTTCCAGAAGATGCTAGTCTTTGATAGGCTAGGTTTTCCCCTTCTCTTCTGGCATTCTGCAGTCCAGTCCACAGATACAACCCATTTCATTGATACCGATGCATATGTAGTGTAGATCCTTGCTTGCGAGTACTTTGGATGAGTACTCACGGTTGCTTTGCTCCCCCTTTTCCCCCTTTCTTCTTCTTTCCGGTTGATGCAACCAGATGTCGGAGCCCAGTAGCCAGATGCCACTGCCGGTGTCTACTACTACGTGGAGGTCGCCGACGACCAGGAGTAGTTAGGAGGCTCCCAGGCAGGAGGCCTTGTCTTTTCGATCGATGTTGCTTTTGTGCTAGCCATTCTTAAGGCAAACTTGTCTAACTTATGTTTATACTCAGATATTGTTGCTTCCGCTGACTTTTGTGTATTCGAGCTTATGTATTCGAGCCCTCGAGGCCCCTGGCTTGTAATATAAAGCTTGTATTATTTTAATTTGTGTCTAGAGTTGTGTTGTGATATCTTCCCGTGAGTCCTTGATCTTGATCGTACACATTTGCGTGTATGATTGAATCGAGGGCGTCACAAGTTGGTATCAGAGCCGACTGCCTGTAGGTAGCCCCCTTTCCAACTCCTTGGCCGAAGTTGAGTCTAGTCACTGAAAAACTTTTACTAACTTGGTTGTGTGGCTTACGGGCCCACGTCGCCATTGGGTGGTATTAGGATCTTTTACTCCTCGTCTATACTCTGGGACTCTGTTCTCTCTGGTTAAATTAATTTACTAACTACATTAGGTTCTCGTAACGACTTTCCTCGGAGAGCCCCTTCATTCCGGACGGTTGCCTGCTTCACGAGAAGACTTTGAAGATACTCTCCGATCTACTCCCGAGAACTTGTGTTCATTTCTTTTGTAGTCCCTTAACACCATTGAATCCTTATGGATAACTGCGTACCTCGCCGTTCATACTTCCATCCCTAGTTGTTCTTGTTATTACAAGATACCCGAAAGTATTCTCCGAATTTCGAGAATCCTTTTTCCGACTGCCTTGCAGCTCTTTTCCGCCTGAATAACCCTACGAATAATTTCTCACACTCATGAGGGATTCGTTCATCCCCAGATGATCATACGTATCACAAAATTCTTCGAACGCAATTCGATCTCCCAAGGATCCTCTGCAGCCTAGTGCTCCCGAAAGTCTTGTCTGCCTGCATTATGGTTACTTCCATATGTCTAGCAATGTTCTTTAGCAACCTTTGTCATCTTAATTTTGAACATTTGATTCTATGTGTTGTGAATGCTCGCAATCTACAGTCACAATTAGAATTCTTCCCTTCGGCTCAGACGTCACCCCGGACATAAGCTGGTGTTCGACAAATCAAACCTTGGTTGATTGCCGTTCTAATTCTATTCAACTTACCCATCATTTGATCAGAGCGTCTGCTTCTGATCCTTCATTTTCGAAATCCTAATTCCTTTGTTAATTAAACTTTGAATTAGATGGTTGTTTCTATAATCTCATCTCCTTGCATTCTTTCTTCGTCTGATTGGGTACCGATACCACATCAGCTCTATTATGGGTCATCAGATCCTTTGTTGGACTACCATCCGACAGTGTCCTTCATATTTAATCACCTTGTGAATTCTTCCTTGATACATAATGCCTTTGGTAAATTGTATCCCCTACTTTTGTCTACCATGCTCTGTTTCCGAGCTTGAGTTAATTACCTCTGAAGTTTGTGGAATAGGTTCCTAAGATGCCCCCATGGGTCGAACCTATGCCTCCCCTAATCCGTTTGAACCCGAGAGTTTTAACGAGTCTTACTCTTCTGGTGTTTTGCCAGATAACGTTTCAACACTACAACTTCATTGAACGCGAGAAGTGAATGAAAGGTTATGCATTGGAGAAGTGGGAGTCGACCTTGAACTTTGTGTTCATGCCCATGGACCTAATGTGGATCTTATCATGGAAGCTTCTTGTGATATAATAATCCCCTTATTATAAGTTCATACGGTATCTATGTTTGGTCCTTTGCCACCGTGGTTCTGACCATAATTGTTCCCCTTTGATTCCATTTTTCGGACAAGTTAAAGCACTTGTCTTCTGTAGATAAATGCATCTTCGCAACCTCTATTTTGATCTTCCATCGAGTATTACCCTCCGATATCTTGAGAATAATAAAGAACCATGTTGCTTCCTACGAGTCTTCTTCTGGTATTGCTTCTCATCGGTTTCAGATTTCCCTGGGTTTTGAGTTGTTAGTCACTCGAGAACGCCGATAAGTGAATCGATTCCACACTCCGATTCTATAACTCTAAGTAATTTTTGTTGCTTACGAGTTTAATAAGCCTTCAAGTCATTCCTAGCCTGATCAGCTATATCATTATCGTGCTAAATTTTAACTGTGGTACACGGTCCTTCTTCCCGGAGCACAACTTTCGACGACGAGATAAACTTACGTCGATCTTCCTTGTCATGTCATTTCACCTTGAACATCAAGCTTGATTTCGAGTTTGTGTCGTACCCGTGGTTCCAATAACCCTTTGCCTCATCATTCCTTTGACTTGATGTCATCGCCGATCGATTACATCTTTGTGAAATCTCTCGACCATTGTGTCGTGATCATCATCAACATTCTGAGCTCTTCCAAGATATCAGTCGAATTCATGGTGAGAAATACCATCCTTGCCCCTCGATGATTTGTGTTATCATCGACAACATTCTTTCGAGAGAAACTCCTTCTCTAGAAAGGATCCATTCTTAGCAATGAATGTCTTGACTTCGGATCTGTGATAGAAGGTGTACCCAACAGTTTCCTTTGGGTATCCTATGAAGACACATTTCTCCGATTTGTGTTCGAGCTTATCAGGTTGAAGCTTTTTCACATAAGCATCGCAGCCCCAAACTTTAAGAAACGACAATTTTGGTTTCTTACCAAACCACAGTTCATAAGGCGTCGTCTCAATGGATTTCGATGGTGCCCTATTTAACGTGAATGCAGCCGTCTCTAAAGCATAACCCCAAAACGATAGCGGTAAATCAGTAAGAGACATCATAGATCATACCATATCTAGTAAAGTACGATTACGATGTTCGGACACACCATTACGCTATGGTGTTCCAGGTGGCGTGAGTTGCGAAACTATTCCGCATTGTTTCAAATCTAGACCAAACTCGTAACTCAAATATTCTCCTCCACGATCAGATCGTAGAAACTTTATTTTCTTGTTACGATGATTTTCCACTTCACTCTGAAATTCTTTGAACTTTTCAAATGTTTCAGACTTATGTTTCATTAAGTATATATATCCATATCTGCTCAAATCATCTGTGAAGGTGAGAAAATAAAGATACCCACCGCGAGGCTCAATATTCATCGGACCACATACATCAGTATGTATGATTTCCAACAGATCTGTTGCTCACTCCATTGTTCCGTAGAACGGCATTTTAGTCATCTTGTCCATGAGGCATGGTTCGCAAGTACCAAGTGATTCATAATCAAGTGATTCCAAAAGTCCATCAGTATGGAGTTTCTTCATGCGCTTTACACCAATATGACCCAAATGGCAGTGCCACAAATAAGTTGCACTATCATTATCAACTCTGCATCTTTTGGCTTCAACATTATGAATATGTGTGTCACTACTATCGAGATTTAACACAAATAGACCACTCTTCAAGGGTGCGTGACCGTAAAAGATATTACTCATATAAATACAACCATTATTCTCAGATTTAAATGAATAACCGTCTCGCATCAAACAAGATCCAGATATAATGTTCATGCTCAACGTTGGCACCAAATAACAATTATTTAGGTCTAAAACTAATCCCGAAGGTAGATGTAGAGGTAGCGTGCCGACGGCGATCACATCGACTTTGGAACCATTTCCCACGCGCATCGTCACCTCGTCCTTAGCCAGTCTTCGCTTAATCCGTAATCCCTGTTTCGAGTTGCAAATATTAGCAACAGAACCAGTATCAAATACCCAGGTGCTACTACGAGCTCTAGTAAGGTACACATCAATAACATGTATATCACATATACCTTTGTTCACCTTGCCATCCTTCTTATCCGCCAAATACTTGGGGCAATTCCGCTTCCAGTGACCAGTCTGCTTGCAGTAGAAGCACTCAGTCTCAGGCTTAGGTCCAGACTTGGGTTTCTTCTCTTGAGCAGCAACTTGTTTGTTGTTCTTCTTTAAGTTCCCCTTCTTCTTCCCTTTGCCCTTTTTCTTGAAACTGGTGGTCTTGTTGACCATCAACACTTGATGCTCCTTCTTGATTTCTACCTCCGCAGCCTTTAGCATTGCGAAGAGCTCGGGTATTGTCTCCATCCCTTGCATATTATAGTTCATCACGAAGCTCTTGTAGCTTGGTGGCAGTGATTGAAGAATTCTGTCAATGACACTATCATCCGGAAGATTAACTCCCAGTTGAATCAAGTGATTGTTATACCCGGACATTTGAGTATATGTTCACTGACAGAACTATTCTCCTCCATCTTACAGTTGTAGAACTTATTGGAGACTTCATATCTCTCAATCCGGGCATTTGCTTGAAATATTAACTTCAACTCCTGGAACATCTCATATGCTCCATGACGTTCAAAACGTCGTTGAAGTCCCGGTTCTAAGCCGTAAAGCATGGCACACTGAACTATCGAGTAGTCATCAGCTTTGCTCTGCCAAACGTTCTTAATGTCGTCAGTTGCATCTGCAGCAGGCCTCGCACCCAGCGGTGCTTCCAGGACGTAATTCTTCTGTGCAGCAATGAGGATAATCCTCAAGTTACGGACCCAGTCTGTGTAATTGCAACCATCATCTTTCAACTTTGCTTTCTCAAGGAACGCATTAAAATTCAATGGAACAACAGCACGGGCCATCTATCTACAACAACATAGACAAGGTACTAAGTTCATGATAAATTTAAGTTCAATTAATCATATTACTTAAGAACTCCCACTTAGATAGACATCTCTCTAATCATCTAAGTGATCACGTGATCCAAATCAACTAAACCATAACCGATCATCATGTGAAATGGAGTAGTTTTCAATGGTGAACATCACTATGTTGATCATATCTACTATATGATTCATGCTCGACCTTTCGGTCTCAGTGTTCCGAGGCCATATCTGCATATGCTAGGCTCGTCAAGTTTAACCTGAGTATTATGCGCGTGCAAAACTGGCTTGCACCTGTTGTAGATGAACGTTGAGCTTATCACACCCGATCATCATGTGGTGTCTCGGCACGACGAACTTTGCAACGGTGCATACTCAGGGAGAACACTTTTACCTTGAAATTTAGTGAGAGATCATCTTATAATGCTACCGTCAATCAAAGCAAAATAAGATGCATAAAGGATAAACATCACATGCAATCAATATAAGTGATATGATATGGCCATCATCATCTTGTGCTTGTGATCTCCATCGACAAAACCTTCAAATATAACTCAAGGCAACCATTAGTCCATAGAGATTGTCATCAATTACCAAAACCAAACATGGGGGCACCGCATGTTCTTTCAATCACCATCGTCACCAGCGCGACACCTTGATCTCCATCGTAGCATCGTTGTCGTCTCGCCAACTATTGCTTCTACGACTATCGCTACCGCCTAGTGATAAAGTAAAGCAATTACAGGGCGATTGCATTGCATACAATAAAGCGACAACCATATGGCTCCTGCCAGTTGCCGATAACTCGGTTACAAAACATGATCATCTCATACAAAAAATATAGCATCATGCCTTGACCATATCACATCACAACATGCTCTGCAAAAACAAGTTAGATGTCCTCTAATTTGTTGTTGCAAGTTTTACGTGGCTGCTACGGGCTGAGCAAGAACCATTCTTACCTACGCATCAAAACCACAACGATAGTTCGTCAAGTTAGTGATGTTTTAACCTTCTCAAGGACCGTGCGTAGACACACTCGGTTCAACTAAAGTTGGAGAAACTGACACCCGTCAGCCACCTGTGTGGAAAGCATGTCGGTAGCACCAGTCTCGCGTAAGCGTACGCGTAATGTCGGTCCGGGCCGCTTCATCCAACAATACCGCCAAACCAAAGTATGACATGCTGGTAAGCAGTATGACTTGTATTGCCCACAACTCACTTGTGTTCTACTCGTGCATATAACATCTACACATAAAACCTGGCTCAGATGCGGTACTACCGTTGGCCGAACGGTACTGCCACTTGGCCCAGCGGTACTACCGCTGGGATCGCGCACAGCGCCTGCCACGAGCACAGGGAGAAGGAACATAGAGGAGGGCCATTGAGCGGCACTAGGGCGGTGCTAGCCGCGGTACTACCGCTCCTACTGCGCTCCTACTGCCGCTGAACCCGACACGAGAAAACCACGTCTCGAGTCGAGGCGGTACCAGCGCGGAACCGGAGACGTACTACCGCTTATGGCCATGGGCGGTACTACCGCTGTGGGACAACGGTACTACCGCTTATGGCCATGGGCGGTACTACCGCTGTGGGACAACGGTACTACCGCTTGTGGCGATACGCGGTACTGCCGCTCCGGCCCAGCGGTACTACCGCTGGCGCCATCCTAAAGCCACTTCCACGAAAACAAGTATACTCCACGGAAAACCAAAACTGCCATAACTTCTGCATATGAGCTCCGAATTGAGCAAACTCAAGCTTGTTGGAAACAAGACGACGAGTAGAGAGGCAGGGAAGGTATGCCTAACAAATGGAGGAGTGAAACCTTCAACAGAGAAGAACGGACATAACCTCCAACATCGAAAACATCATAGAAGATGCAAGTGAACTCCGTTTTTTATGAACTCGAGCTTGTCAACAAGATGACCAAAAGCTCCAAAACTCACAAAGAGAAGCAAACAAGAACCAAGAAAGATGATGCAAGGATGCAATGGTTTGAGCTCTCTACGAATGATACGATCAAGCTACTCATCGAGAGCCCCCCTTGATAGTACGACAATCGATCCTATAACCCGGTCTCCCAACTACCATCATGAGACCGGTAAAATAGAAAACCTATCAAGGGCAAACCTTTGCCTTGCACATAGTCCACTTGAGCTAGATGATGACGATCTTGACTCCCTCAAGTTGGACCACCTTTCTTGGTTGCGTTGGCTCGATGAAGACTAGTTGATTGCTCCCCCATACTCCACTATGGGTGAGCCACTCTTCCGCACATCTTCACAAGTCCATTGTCACCACAATGGACGGCAGGCTTCAAGCATTTGATCTCTTCATGATGCTTCACTTGAACTTGCACACCGCAACCTAACCCCACAAAGAACTCTCACGAAGATCATGGGTTAGTACACAAAGCGTAATTGACAATGCTTACCATACCATGGGATCGCTTGATCCCTCTCGGTACATCTTCTACGCTTTGTGAGTTGATCAAGTTGATTCACTCTTGACTTAGTCTTGATCAACCTTGAATCTTTCCAACTCTCTTCATTTGGATGATGTCTTGAAGATATACATGAATGATCACACAATCTTCTTCTCCAAGACATGCTTGCAATAAGCTCAACACTCACATGACCAATCTTTGGATAATTCCTCGAATAGCACCTTGGTCGACACAAACGCTCCTTGAAACCAACACATGTACTCCAAGAAAAGCCTATGGACAAAACCTTCAAATATAACTCAAGGCAACCATTAGTCCATAGAGATTGTCATCAATTACCAAAACCAAACATGGGGGCACCGCATGTTCTTTCAATCTCCCCCATTTTGGTAATTGATGACAATCACTTTCAAGAGAGTTTATACAAGGAATTATGCATCACCATGCAATGCAACAACCAATAATGCATGCGTATGAGATGCAAATGCTTAGGAACAAAACCAAAGCAAGGAGAAAACTCTGAGAACTTCTCCACAAAACTCTCTGACTTCTCCACAAAACTCTCTGAAACTTCTCCCCCATTGGCATCGATTGCCAAAATGGGCGAAAGGCTTAGAAGGCCAATATAGCTTGTGTCCCTCCATAAATTGTGTATCTCTCAACTAGAGAGTGGAATGCAATACACATGTCCAACGATAAATACTTGGAGGAAGACAAACTATATTGAGGCCCAAAGATTGCAAAAGAATGATATGCCACAAAGACATAACATAGAGAGAAATGAGCAATCAAGCAATCAAAGAATACCAATTGAAGCAAGCTATCAAAAGATACCAATTGAACCAACTAGACCAATGATCCTACATGCCACATGAATAAAAGATATTATGATATGAGCAAAGGAGTGTTCTAAAGAAACTAGAGAAGCTCCCCATGATTTGTGCACACAAGAATATTTGTATTTGGATACAAAGTGCACAAAATAGGATCATAGCTCCCCCAAAGTCAATAGAAATTTACAACAAGTGCAAGTGAGCAAATAGGAAAGCCTGGTACTTACAACGAACATATGGTTGAGCAACAAGTAAAAGAGGCAACTTAAGAATGGGCTCAACCAAAATGATGTGTGTGAGTCAAGGCAATGCACTTGAGAAGACTAATGTACGGATGAGCATTAAGCATTAATAAAGTCTTGAGAGAATGAGGCACACGGTGCAAGGCCTATCATTCCCACACACAACTAGTAAATGGGTTCACAAGCTTACTAATAAGCATATAAAGAACCTATGCTTGTAACAACCCGTGGTGAAGATATAAAAGAAAGCTTCATCAAGACAAGGGATACCAAATAAGATGGCAAAAGCCTCGTAAAGACAAGCATGAGGAAAATAATCTTCACCACACAAGAGTGCATCAAGATGCAATGATATAAGACACGCACTCAAGGCAAAAGCTTCCACGGAGCCACAAAAAAAATAACATAAGAAGGACAAGGTGGACGTGAAACAAAGGATATCATCTAGAGATGTAATTTCTCTCAAGTGTATAAGGTTCTAGGTAGACGAAATCATGATGATATATATCTACAAAGAAGGATGTACACCCGAAATAGTTACAACACGAAGGAACAAGATATCCAAAAGGAAGTCATACATATACCAATAAGATATTTGCTTGGAAGCATAGCACATGGCTAGATATGGTCTTATAGTATAGATGAATTCCTACCACACACCCATCAAAGACATCACAACTAGCAACATGAGATCATCGTTGAGATGCTTTGAGAAAGGAAACAAGTATCACAAGATGGAATGAATATCATGCCAAGATGCAACCTACACCAGGTTGAATGCAAGAAAAGAATGCATGAATAGATACTTGTTACCGAGATATCATTGGAGGGATGTAGAAGAAACCAATTGAAGGTAGTAGATAGTAGTTCATTGAGCATCCTAGCTTGACTCCAATAAGCACATGGTGACACCACCTTCCTTGTGAGTGAGCCAAGCATCCAATGCATCTCCAATTGTTCCTAGAACAACAACACAAACAAAATGATACCCAAACTCATTGGGACCAAAGAGTTAGAAGCACCAATATACATAGGACGAACTCCACAAAAATATGTGCAAATAGATATGAAAATGAATTTCATGCACATCTAATCCAATTTGAGACTTGGTGGAGTTTCCCCTATAAATTGGGTTAAAGAAACAAAACATGCCAAAGAGATTACATGAGGTTAATATGCATGCTCAAGACTTTCAAGAACCGATACCAAATGACAAAGAAATACCAAGTGAAGAAGAGATACCAAAAGAATAAATCAACACTTGGAGGATATCCAATGAAAGATACATCAAGGAATGAGATAACCATTGGAATCCACAAAAAGATATCAAACTCCCAAAAGAGAGGATGGTTCCAAACAAACCAAGCTCTCTACAAAGTTTCATGATGGCACAAGTACCAAAAAGAAATGGCTTGCCTTCCACCCACACACACTTGATAAGGATCGCAAGATGAGTGTGTTATAGAAAATAGGATAGCTCCCCAAAGACTAGTGCATTATAGAGAATTTGCATTTGAATACAAAATGCACAAGGTGGGATCACCACTTTCACTATATCTAGAAAACACTAAACAAGATCAAGAAATTAACAAGATCCACAAGTGGTATGGAAGACAATGGGAGTTGACACAAACTTGGCAAGAAATAAGGCAAATAAAAGCAAAGGCCAATGTAAAGATGATCAATAATTTCCACCACACATAAGTGAGTACCAATTGTCAAAAGACAAGAAGTATATGGAAATAATTCCCGTTGGTAGATAGCAAGGATATCCGACATTATCTTCACACCAAACACATGCAAATTGCAACTTGTAGAGCTAACATGCCACCTAGGACAAGATAATTTACAATATCAATTCTAGGTGACAATATCTCAAATGTACACATTTTCTAGGCTAGTAATATACACATAGCATATTACTCCCCCATAATGTGATACCAATTAAAGATAGACAAGAGGCAATTAAAAGGATCCAACAAGAGATACTTAATGGACTTTTTAGAATTTGAATTTCTCATGGGAAGACATACCACATAGCGACTAGATAATCTTGTAATATCAATACTAAGTGGTATTCCCCATGTACGCACATTTATAGGATTGTGAGATGCACAAAGCACATCACTCCCCCAAAATGGGATGTTCCATTAATCTCTCACAAGAGCCAACTAAGATACAACCAAGATGCACAAAGGCTCAACGAACGACACACATGTACATGAAGTACAAACTAACATACATATACTTGATTACTCAAGATAAGCAATATGAACACACAACATATACAAACACATGCAAGGAACAAAACCAAAACATGCAAGGGGGCAAGTAACTTTCAATGTAAACAAATTAAGTACAAGTTACCGCAAGGAGGCACATTGGATATAAGATAGAAACTTGATAACCCAATTGACTTGGCTTGAGACAATAAGAATGATGAAGTGCCCTTAATTCTTCATAATGTAGCCAAGTCTCCAATGACCTCCAACAACACCTATTGATCAAGTATGAGCTAGTTGGTCCCCAACCAAGTTGGGTCCTAAGAGGTTAGTCACAATAGGCTTGGCTACCCAAATGGTTCTTTTCTTGACACCACTTTGAGTACCAACAAATTTGGCAAACACATTGCCAACCTTATCCTTCCCAAGAGAATAGATATCAACAATTAGAATAGGGTTGGATAAGGTACCATTCGTGCATGAAGAAGCGACGTGACCTTTTTCACGACATAGGTAGCAACGTCTACTATTCACTTTCTTCTCACTTGATTTCTCAACTTGAGAAGCATTAGCTTGAGTCTTCTTGGGAAGAGGCCTTTCTTCAACTTGAGGTTGAGCATGAGAATGCACTTGTAGCCGCTTCCCGTGTTGCTTGTCACTAATGGCCTTCTTCTTCAATGGGCAAGATCTAACATGGTGCCCTTCAATTTTGCACTTGAAGCAAATAATCTTGGCCAAATTCTTGACGTGTTCTTGGCCCTTCTTCTTGTTCATCTTGGACTTCTTCTTCTTGTTGGAGTTGAAACCAAGTCCACCTTTGTCATTGGGGGATTTTTGCACACTCAAGATATTGTTGAGTGTGGATTTCCCTTCATGACACTTTTCCAAGTCTTTCTTCAAAGAAGTGACTTGGGCCTTGAGCTCTTTGATTTCCTCTACATGGTTAGTCTCAACACAAGTACTAGAGGAAGTATAAGCTTCATCATTGGAGCAACAAGGCAAGGAAAGCAATTCATCACAAGATGTACCAATGTTATGCATAGACGAATTACGAGGACTAGCACAAGGCAATATAGCATTTTGACTAAAAGTAGTGCTAGTGTCCATGAGGCTCACTAGATGTTACCTTAGTAATCATAGCCTCATGAGCTATTTTTAGCACATTACGGGATACAAGAAGATCATCATGAGAGCTAGAAAGCTTTTCATGACTTTCTTCCAATTTCCCATAATTGCTAGATAGCAACTCAAGTTGAGCCCTTAGCTCAAGATTCTCCTTTAAAATGGATGCTTCACAAGAAATAGAGTTAGTAGCACAAGCATCATCATTAACAACAAGAGGAGAAGGCAACTTGGCAAGCTCTTTTAAATAAGAAGCTTCAAGTTGAGCATGAGACTCGGTGAGTTTGATGAGCTCACCCTTGATGACCCTTGAGCCATTTTCGAGGTGCTCAAAATCCTCAAGGAGTCTAGCATGAGCAACTTCAAGCTTAGCATTTTTAGTTTCAAAAACATTGGCCACCTCAAGAGCTCTATCATGAGATTCCTTCACTCTAGATAACTCTAGAGCAAAAGTCTCCTCAAGAGATTCCTTGGTGGTTTGTTCAAGTTCAAGAGCTTGAGAGAGGTCCGCAATATCATTAGCGCAATCACGCTCATGACCTTCCATTTTATCAATGGTGACCTCATGCTCCTCAAGACGAGATTCCAACTCATCAATATATTTCTTGCCCTCAATAGCAATAGACATGATTTCCATGAAGTTGGAACGAGCAATTTTATTCTTAAGAAGAGCTTTAAAAATTATTTCCCCCTTAACTTTTAAGGAGGCAACATCATCATTCTTTTCATCATAATCGACATCATCATCACTCTTGCCATCATCAATATTATCACAAGATATATTGGGATTCAAAGTGGGAGATACCTTTGAAGCCTTGGCCATAAGGCAAAAAGCAATCGATGATGATGTAGGATCCCTTGAAGCACCGTTCAAGACCACATCTTGTTCCATGGAGTGTTGGGTTTCCTCTACATTGTTAGCACAACAACTCGAGGAAATAGATACATTTTTATCATGGCAACAAGACATAGCAAGCATATCATCATGAGATTTGAGCAAGCAACTTCTACAAGATATGCAAGAACTTTTAACAAAAGCATGTGAAACATTTAGAGTGCCCGAAGTGTTAAAGTCCAAAGGTGAAGCATTGCAATAATAAAGTGATGAAGGATCATCAATAATAGGCTCACTATAATCATTGCAATGAACACCACTACTCACCATATCATTACCTTGTGGCAAACCACATGTAGGTGAAGTAGAAGAAGTTGAGAAAACTATACGACCGGAGGTGGAAGGAGGACAATCATCTCCACAAATCTCGGACACGCCATATTTGTCTTGAAGCTTTGTCCACAACTCATGAGCATCCCGAAACGGCATGAGTTGAAATACAACTACATTGCTCAAAGCATCAAAAAGCACATTATAAGCTTGAGCATTGAGATAAGAGTTTTTCTCATCCTCTAAATATAATCTTTGTGGATCCTTTGGAGGAGAAAACCCCATATCTACAATTCGCTCTAAATTTGGGTCCATGAACCTAAAGAGATTAAGCATGCGAATTACCCAAACATCAAAATTTGTGCCATCGAAACTAAGCGTGTCACAGAATCCTAATCCCCTAGTCGACATCTTTACTCTCTAGGCGGTTAAGCCTAACAAAGAGAGACGAGGCTCTAATACCAATTGAAAGATCGTGGATGTCGCCTAGAGGGGGGTGAATAGGCGCTTTAAAATAATTACGGTTGAGGCTTGAACAAATGCAGAATAAACCTAGCGGTTAATTTGTCAAGCACAAAACCTACAACAACTAGGCTCACCTATGTGCACCAACAACTTATGCTAAGCAAGAAAAACTACTTAGGTGATAGCAAGATATATGACAAGAAACAATATGGCTATCACAAAGTAAAGTGCATAAGTAAAGGGCTCGGGTAAGAGATAACCGAGGCACGCGGAGACGACGATGTATCCCGAAGTTCACACCCTTGCGGATGCTAATCTCCGTTTGGAGCGGTGTGGAGGCACAATGCTCCCTAAGAAGCCACTAGGGCCACCGTAATCTCCTCACGCCCTCGCACAATGCAAGATGTCGTGATTCCACTAAGGGACCATTGAGGGCGGTCACCGAACCCGTACAAATGGCAACCCTTGGGGGCGGTCACCGAACCCGTACACTTTGGCAACCCTTGGGGGCGGTCACCGGTACCCGTCAAATTGCTCGGGGCGATCTCCACAACCTAATTGGAGACCCCGACGCTTGCCCGGAGCTTTACACCACAATGATTGAGCTCTGAACACCACCAACCGTCTAGGGCGCCCAAGCACCCAAGAGGAACAAGCTCAAGGGTACCAAGCACCCAAGAGTAATAAGCTTCTCAACTTGTAACTTCCACGTATCACGTGGAGAACTCAAACTGATGCACTAAATGCAATGGCAAGGGCACACGGAGTGCCCAAGTCCTTCTCTCTCAAATCCCACTGAAGCAACTAATGCTAGGGAGGAAAATGAGAGGAAGAACAAGAAGGAGAACACCAAGAACTCCAAGATCTAGATCCAAGGGGTTCCCCTCACAAAGAGGAGAAAGTGATTGGTGGAAATGTGGATCTAGATCTCCTCTCTCTTTTCCCTCAAAAACTAGCAAGAATCCATGGAGAGATTGAGAGTTAGCAAGCTCAAAGAAGGTCAACAATGGGGGAAGAACACGAGCCCAAAGGATAAGGTTGAATGGGGAAGAAGACCCCCTTTTATAGGAGCTCCCGAATCCAACCGTTATGTGCTCAGTCCGCGCACGAGCGGTACTACCGCTCAGGGGAGCGGTACTACCGCCCGGGCGGTAGAACACGGAGAGCGGAGCAAAACAGAGGGCGAGGCAGAGCCGTATGAGCGACACTACCGCTGGAGCCAGCGGTACTACCGTTGGCCGCAGCGGTACTGCCGCTTGGCCCAGCGGTACTACCGCTGGGATCGCGCACAGTGCCTGCCACGAGCACAGGGAGAAGGAACAGAGAGGAGGGCCATTGAGCGGCACTAGGGGCGGTGGTAGCTGCAGTACTACCACACATGAGCGGTACTACCGCTCCTACTGCTGCTCCTATTACCGGTGAACCCGACACGAGAAAACCACGTCTCGAGTCGAGGCGGTACCAGCGCGGAACCGGAGACGTACTACCGCTTATGGCCATGGGCGGTACTACCGCTGTGGGACAGCGGTACTACCGCTTGTGGCGATACGCGGTACTGCCGCTCCGGCCCAGCGGTACTACCGCTGGCGCCATCCTAAAGCCACTTCCATGAAAACAAGTATACTCCATGGAAAACCAAAACTGCCATAACTTCTGCATATGAGCTCCGAATTGAGCAAACTCAAGCTTGTTGGAAACAAGACGACGAGTAGAGAGGCAGGGGAGGTATGCCTAACAAATGGAGGAGTGAAACCTTCAACAGAGAAGAACGGACATAACCTCCAACATTGAAAACATCATAGAAGATGCAAGTGAACTCCGTTTTCGATGAACTCGAGCTTGTCAACAAGATGACCAAAAGCTCCAAAACTCACAAAGGGAAGCAAACAAGAAACAAGAAAGATGATGCAAGGATGCAATGGTTTGAGCTCTCTACGAATGATACGATCAAGCAACTCATCGAGAGCCCTCCTTGATAGTACGGCAATCGATCCTATAACCCAGTCTCCCAGCTACCATCATGAGACCGGTAAAATAGAAAACCTATCAAGGGCAAATCTTTGCCCTGCACATAGTCCACTTGAGCTAGATGATGACGATCTTGACTCCCTCAAGTTGGACCACCTTTCTTGGTTGCGTTGGCTCGATGAAGACTAGTTGATTGCTCCCCCATACTCCACTATGGGTGAGCCACTCTTCCGCACATCTTCACAAGTCCATTGTCACCACAATGGACGGCAGGCTTCAAGCATTTGATCTCTTCATGATGCTTCACTTGAACTTGCACACCGCAACCTAACCCCACAAAGAACTCTCACGAAGATCATGGGTTAGTACACAAAGCGTAATTGACAATGCTTACCATACCATGGGATCGCTTGATCCCTCTGAGTACATCTTCTACGCTTTGTGAGTTGATCAAGTTGATTCACTCTTGACTTAGTCTTGATCAACCTTGAATCTTTTCAACTCTCTTCATTTGGATGATGCCTTTGAAGATATACATGAATGATCACACAATCTTCTTCTCCAAGACATGCTTGCAATAAGCTCAACACTCACATGACCAATCTTTGGATAATTCCTCGAATAGCACCTTGGTCGACACAAACTCTCCTTGAAACCAACACATGTACTCCAAGAAAAGCCTATGGACAAAACCTTCAAATATAACTCAAGGCAACCATTAGTCCATAGAGATTGTCATCAATTACCAAAACCAAACATGGGGGCACCGCATGTTCTTTCAATCACCATCGTCACCGGCGCGACACCTTGATCTCCATCATAGCATCGTTGTCGTCTCGCCAATCTCATGCTTCTACGACTATTGCTACCGCTTAGTGATAAAGTAAAGCATTACAGGGCGATTGCATTGCATACAATAAAGCGACAACCATATGGCTCCTGCCAGTTGCCGATAACTCGGTTACAAAACATGATCATCTCATACAATAAAATTAAGCATCATGCTTTGACCATATCACATCATAACATGCCCTGCAAAAACAAGTTAGACGTCCTCTACTTTGTTGTTGCAAGTTTTACGTGGCTGCTACGGGCTGAGCAAGAACCGTTCTTACCTACGCATCAAAACACAACGATAGTTTGTCAAGTTGGTGCTGTTTTAACCTTCGCAAGGACCGGGCGTCGCCACACTTGGTTCAACTAAAGTTGGAGAAACTAACACCCGCCAGCCATCTGTGTGCAAAGCACGTCGGTAGAACCAGTCTCGCGTAAGCGTACGCGTAATGTCGGTCCGGGCCGCTTCATCCAACAATACCGCCGAACCAAAGTATGACATGCTGGTAAGCAGTATGACTTATATCGCCCACAACTCACTTGTGTTCTAATCGTGCATATAACATCTACGCATAAAACCAGGCTCTGATGCCACTGCTGGGGAACGTAGTAATTTCAAAAAAAATCCTACGCACACGCAAGATCATGGTGATGCATAACAACGAGAGGGGAGAGTGTTTTCCACGTACCCTCGTAGACCGAAAGCGGAAGCGTTAGCACAACGCGGTTGATGTAGTCGTACGTCTTCACGATCCGACCGATCAAGTACCGAACGCACGGCACCTCCGAGTTCTGCACACGTTCAGCCTGATGACGTCCCTCGAACTCCGATCCAGCCGAGTGTTGAGGGAGAGTTTCATCAGCACGATGGCATGGTGACGATGATGATGTTCTACCAACGCAGGGCTTCGCCTAAGCACCGCTACAGCATTATCGAGGTGGACTATGGTGGAGGGGGCACCGCATACGGCTAAAAGATCAAATCAATTGTTGTGCCTTTGGGGTGCCCCCCTGCCCCCGTATATAAAGGAGCAAGGGGGAAGGTGCGGCCGGCCAGGAGGAGGCGCGCCAGGAGGAGTCCTACTCCCACCGAGAGTAGGACTCCCTCCCTTCCTTGTTGGATTAGGAGAAGGGGGAAGGAGGAAGAGGAGAAGAAGGAAAGGGGGGCGCCGCCCCCCCCCTCCTTGTCCAATTCGGACTAGAGGGGGCACACGACCTGCCCTAGCCACCCCTCCTCTTCTCCACTAAGGCCCACTATGGCCCATTAAACCCCCGGGGGGGTTCGGTAACCCCTCCAATACTCCGGTAAAATCCCGATTTCACCCGGAACACTTCCGATATCCAAATTTAGGCTTCCAATATATCAATCTTCCTGTCTCGACCATTTCGAGACTCCTCGTCATGTCCGTGATCACATCCGGGACTCCGAACAACCTTCGGTACATCAAAACTCATAAACTCATAATATAACCGTCATCGAAACTTTAAGCGTGCGGACCCTACGGGTTCGAGAACTATGTAGACATGACCGAGCCAATAGCGGAACCTGGATGCTCATGTTGGCTCCCACATATTCTATGAAGATCTTTATCGGTCAGACCGCATAACAACATACGTTGTTCCCTTTGTCATCGGTATGTTACTTGCCCGAGATTCGATCGTCGGTATCTCAATACCTAGTTCAATCTCGTTACCGGCAAGTCTCTTTACTCGTTCTGTAATACATCATCTCGCAACTAACTCATTAGTTGCAATGCTTGCAAGGCTTAAATGATGTGCATTACCGAGTGGGCCCAGAGATACCTCTCCGACAATCGGAGTGACAAATCCTAATCTCGAAATACGCCAACCCAACAAGTACCTTCGGAGACACCTGTAGAGCACCTTTATAATCACCCAGTTACGTTGTGACGTTTGGTAGCACACAAAGTGTTCCTCCGGTAAACGGGAGTTGCATAATCTCATAGTCATAGGAACATGTATAAGTCATGAAGAAAGCAATAGCAACATACTAAACGATCGAGTGCTAAGCTAACGGAATGGGTCAAGTCAATCACATCATTCTTCTAATGATGTGATCCCGTTAATCAAATGACAACTCATGTCAATGGCTAGGAAACATAACCATCTTTGATCAACGAGCTAGTCAAGTAGAGGCATACTAGTGACACTCTGTTTGTCTATGTATTCACACAAGTATTATGTTTCCGGTTAATACAATTCTAGCACGAATAATAAACATTTATCATGATATAAGGAAATAAATAATAACTTTATTATTGCCTCTAGGACATATTTCCTTCAGGGAGCGGCTGCCGTGGTCTCGAATCCTTCGAAGATCAAGTCTCCGTGGATATCCGTGACGTAGTTCAAGCTTCCAAATCTGACCTGATGGCTAGGCGCGTAGCTTTCGATCTGCTCCAAATGGCTAAGCGAGTTGGCCCGCAGTGCGAAGCCGTCGAATACGAAGATCTGTCCGGGGAGGAAGACTTCCCCTTGGACAACATCGTTGTAGATGATCGAAGGAGCCACCAAACCTTTTGACGACGGCACAGTGGAACTCTCAATGAAAGCACCAATGTCGGTGTCAAAACCGGCGGATCTCGGGTAGGGGGTCCCGAACTGTGCGTCTAAGGTTGATGGTAACGGGGGACACAATGTTTACCCAGGTTCGGGCCCTCTTTATGGAGGTAATACCCTACTTTCTGCTTGATTGATCTTGATGAATATGAGTATTACAAGAGTTGATCTACCACGAGATCGTAATGGCTAAAACCCTAGAAGTCTAGCCTGTATGACTATGATTATGATTCTTCATCCTCTACGGACTAACCCCTCTGGTTTATATAGACACCGGAGGGGACTAGGGTTGTACAAAGTCGGTTACATAGAGAGGAATCTTCATATTTGGACGCCAAGGAGAGTCCCATCCGGACACGGGAGAAAGTCTTCGGTCTTCGTATCTTCACAGCCCATCAGTCCGGCCCATGTCTAACAGGTCGGACGCCCGAGGACCCCTTAGTCCAGCACTCCCTCAGTGACTGCGGTGGCTTGGACACTCTGGAAGCAAAGAAACGCCAGGGTCTTCAACAGACAAGATCAACAGAAGCCGGCATTGCATCGGTGCATAGAGACTTGAATGAGCCAGACGCATACAGTTGGCCGACGTCTACTACTGCGAGCTACTCGGCCAAGTCGGTCTATGACTACCTTTGCTCGAACCTCCCGAGATCTCCGACGGCGGCATGTACTTGGAGGAGCTGGGCGCCGCTTAAGTGCAAATTGTTTGTCTGGTTGGCTTTGTAGAACAGGTTGTGGACGTCGGATCGACGGGCACGTCACAGGCTTCAGGACCAAGCTTCGCCCTGCTTCACGTGTCTGCAAGCGAAGGACAATGTCGACCATATCCTGGCGCACCTTTGCTCAGGAAGTATGGCACCGCGTGTTTGACCTACTCAGGCTCAACGTGCAAGGGACGACGCAAAATGACACCTTCTCGGTTTGGTGGCTGAGGGAGACGAAGAAGTTCAGGGGAGTGGATAGGAGAGGCTTCGATACTCTGGTGACTGCGGTCGCTTGGACACTCTGGAAGCAAAGAAACGCCAGGGTCTTCAACAGGCAAGATCAACAGAAGCCGGCACTCCTCATCCCTAACCTTGTGCTCGATGAAATCGTGGAGTGGCATACGGCAGGGCTTGGTGTAGGAGGTCTACAACGATTTGTGAGGAGTTAGCTTAGCGAGTGTGGAGCTACGTGTGGGTGTGTGTCCCCCGTCCCAGATTGTTCGCATCAGGGACGGATCTCTTGTACTCCCTCCGTTTCCAAATATTTGTCTTTCTAGACATTTCAAATGGACTATAACATACGTACTCTCAAAAAAAAATGGCATAAGCCGGGGATTATCCTCGTCTAAAAAAAACTTGGATAAAATGTAAGCAAGATCACACCAAAGGCTAGTTGTTGACCCTTGCCACCCCATGACCAGAGAAACTTCCACTCCTTTTTCGAGTGTGATCATTTGGCAACTAGGAGGGTTCTTTTCCAAGTCCATAATACCCCACTATTTTTGTTTGACTCACCAAACATGGTGGTGATGATGTTCTAAGTCGTCTAAAATTTCCTTAAAGCGATTTAGAAATAATAAACTTTCGGCCCAGCTTAAGTATAGAGCAGAACCGCAAGTGCTACGGGTGTATCCGTACTGAAGACAGCTGAAAGCCAGAAGGTACAGACACAGAGCAGAGCAGAGCAGAGCAGGGCGCTGTACGTCGCGCGCGGAAGCAACGCAAGAGACCGGATTCCATCCTTGGATCCGCCAGTAACCCCGCCTTACCACTCTTGGCAACGTCGATCCTTGGCTTGCTCCGGCCGAGCAAGCAACGCGGCCGATGGAGTAAGTAACCGCGGATACTTGCCGCCTCCGTGCTCCCTCCATGGCACTTGCCGCCGTGCCGCCATGCCCTGCACCTCAAGCAAAGTGGCGCCCCGGCCCTCCTCTAATGCCCCGCCCACTACCGGCCACAGCCTCCTCCTCCTCCAGTCGCCACCTAAGCTGCCTGCCACCTGCTCCCCGCCTCGCCGGAAGATCATGGCGGTGATTCCGCGCGGCCGGCCGGACTCCAGCCTCGGCCACCGCCGGCCGGTCCTCCTGCTCCTCCTCTTCTTCTGCCTCCTCGCCTTCTTCCCCCGCCGCGGTACGTATCGTATGCCCCCGCCTATAATCATTAATCAGCTAGCCTCTCTGTTGCTGCTTCTCCCGCCATGACTGATTTTTGGTTTCTTGATTGATTGGCAGTCGCGGCTTTTCACTCGTTCGTGGGGACGTACGGGGTGAACTACGGCCGGATCGCGGACAACCTGCCGCCGCCGACGGAGGTGGTGAAGCTGCTCCAGATGGCGCGGATCAAGAACGTCCGCATCTTCGACTCGGACCACACCGTGCTGGACGCGTTCCGCAACTCCGGGCTCAACCTCGCCATCGCCATCCCCAACGGCCTCGTCAAGGACATCTCCGCCACCCCGAGCAAGGCCATGGACTGGGTGAACGAGAACGTGCGGCCCTACTACCCGGCCACCCGCATCGTGGCCATCATCGTGGGCAACGAGATCCTGGGCGGGCAGGACACGGGGCTCGCCGAGGCGCTCTTCGGCGCCGTCGTCAACATCCACGACGCGCTCCGCGCGATGCGCCTGTCCGGCAGGATCGAGGTGAACACGCCGCACTCGGAGGCGGTGTTCGGCACCTCGTACCCGCCCTCTGCCGGCACGTTCCGCCCGGACCTCATGCCGTACCTCAAGCCGCTCCTCGACTTCTTCTCCAAGACGGGCGCGCCCTTCTACGTGAACGCGTACCCGTTCCTGGCCTACATGAGCGACCCGGAGCACATCGACGTGAACTACGCGCTGATGAAGCCCAACGCCGGCATCCTGGACCAGAAGACCAACCTCCACTACGACAACATGTTCGAGGCGCAGATCGACGCCACCTACGCCGCGCTGGAGGCCGCCGGGTACAGCGACATGGAGGTGCGCGTGTCGGAGACCGGGTGGGCGTCCGCCGGCGACGCCACGGAGCCCGGCGCCACCCTGGAGAACGCCCGGACCTACAACTTCAACCTGAGGAAGCGGCTGTTCCTGAGGAAGGGGACGCCCTACAGGCCCAAGAGGGTGGTCAAGGCCTTCATCTTCGCGCTCTTCAACGAGGACCTCAAGACCGGACCGGGCAGCGAGCGCCACTTCGGGCTGTTCAAGCCCGACGGCAGCGTCTCCCTCGACCTCGGCTTCAAGGGCCTCACGTCGTCCTCCTCCTCCATCAAGGGATGGAAGATCCTGCGCTACTCGGCGACGCTCCTGTCATCTACATTCATTTTCCTAGCATTGTCCACCTGATTGATCGCTGACAAACATTGACTGCAGGCAGATTAGCAAGCCTGCGTTTACTTAGAAGACCACAACTCGCCCGCATTCTGTAAATTCCACCACGATTTAAAGGAGTGATCCTCTCATGTACATCAAGTCTTCTGTCCTTCAATCTTCGTATACTGTAAATAATTAAGATGCATTTCTGAATGATCATTTGTCAAACCGCGTGCTTCTTCAGAGTTCAGTGAGATGCTTTTACAACAAAAGCTTCAAGCGCACCTTTTTCTTCCATGATAAATTGACATCCCCTCTTCATCGTGTCATTTTCTCTACTTGCCGATGGAATCTTGTTCCTTCCGCAGTAAGTTTTGCGGAATCACTTTCCTACATGTGTATAGAATATGGCATCTCTTGTTCGCCACAAGGTTGTTTCCCTATAACCTCGGGGTAACAAGTCGATGTTCACAAGTTAAGCATTGCTTGCACAGTGATGGTTAACATTTGCGATCCTTCTGCGTGTCACAGCGATGAATTGAAAAGTTTTCATCACAATGGCATGAGTTTGCAAATCACGATGGGAACGGGCCGATCCGGACCTGGCCTTGGACCCGGCCCGGTGGCCTCAGGGTCAATATGCGAGGCCATGGGCCGGCCCATTTTATCAAAATTTTGTGGCCTCGCTGACTCATTGGGTACACGAGGCCGACCCAAAATTCAGTAATTTTTTACACAAGGTTGGTATCCTTATATACTACTAGACCTGGCCATACCTCAGGCCTGGCCGGGCTTCGGGCCGGGCCTAGCCAAGCCCGATGCAAAAAAAACCGGGCCCGGGCCCGGCCCGGGCCGGCCATCGGGCCTGTTTTTTGGGCCCAAGCCCGGCCCGAACGCAGAAAAGCCCGTCGGGCTCCGGGCCAGCCCGGCCCGACCTTCAGGAAAGTGCAAAAACGACGGGCCCGGGCCCGGCCCAGCCCGGCCACCGGGCTCAAAATCTAGGCCTGAGCCCGGCCCGGGAGCAGCGTCGGGCCGGGCCTGGTCGGGCTTTTTCGGGCCGGGCTGGCCGGGCCGGGCTTCCCATGGCCAGGTATATGTACTACTCATCTCATCTCCACAGAAAATAGATGTGCTGATGTACACACCATTAGCTGCCTTATTACTGGAATAATTAGGCACAACACACTTGCCCAGGCAGCCAGGCGATATGTCTATATGTATGCATGTACGCAGCACGCTGTTCGTGCTTCACTGGTTTAGATGCTGTAGTACAAGGACACGAAATGGCCTCACTGACCCATCCAGGCTATATGTATATGCATGTGTGCTGTTGAGTCATTGGTTCAGATCGGTCGACCCGTCTGACCCATCGGGTCGCACAATGCCGGCTCCACTGACCCATATACAATTCAAGGTCAACCCATCTAACCCATTGGCCTTGACTCTTTGGGTCAGGTCAGTGACCCGGCGGGCCGGCCCGGCCCATTCCCATCTTGATTTGCAATGCATGTCTCCCGGCGAGTGACTCGACACCCATAAGACGAGATTGAAAAGGGCGGAAAGCGAATGCGAACAGGGGTAGTAGAGTAGCAGTAGATAGATGGGGTGAATCTGGCGTGTATGTGGTCGAGTGATTGGGGTTCTTCGTCTCTCGCTTTCTGATCCTTGTGCAAAGCTGGGTATCCGGGAAAGATGATTGAACACTCGCGAACTCGAAAGAAGAGGCTGAAAAGTATCCCAGCTTTGTCGCTGTGCTGTCCTCTCACTTTCTATGAACTTCCCAGGATTTTCTCACCTCGCACCTATATTTCCCTTTCGTGCGCATACCCCATCATTCGGCCGGGTTCCATTATTGCTGCCAACAATGGAGCAGAGGAAGCGATCAGGTAGCCTCGTCAATAGGGGTGAAGGCGTTGCAGCAACCGAGCTCCACTGCTCTCTATATTTAAACATTTTGAAATTTGGGTTTTTGAAGTTTCAAAAAAATATGAAATTTTTCCCGGGGATACATATACACATTCCGATTACACACGTTAAGTTTTGGTAGAAATCTCGTTTTGTTTTAGGCTATAGGAAGATAAACTGGGTGCCGTTTCTGTCAGAAATTTCTCTTTTTTTAATTTTCCAAAATACAACATATTTCTTTTCTAGATTTTTACCAGGCCTTAGGAATATGTGTATGAATCCACGTATTTGTTTTAAGAATTTTTTGAGTACCAAAAGTGTGTTTAAAAAAAAACTAAGTACCAAAAGCAGTGGAGTGCGGTAGCTGCAAGCACTTTTCGCGTCAATAGTCTTATACGGCAGATAACAAAGAGGTGAAAACGGGACTTTTGATAAAGGACGATTTTATTATCTCAAAATGTAGCATTAAGCGGATACAAGTCATCATGAGCAACACTTAGCCTCTGCATAACTATTGTTGGAGTTGTGTCGAATATAGTGTACAAGATAGGTTACAGTTGGACTTGTAGTTGTATTGTGTTTAGATAGGATATAGAGTCGTGTCCTAGTAGGACACTTGTATCCTAGGCCTCTCATATATAGTGGGGGTAGACACACGATGTCACCTATGCCAACATAATAGCACAGGCACCCAAAGGGGAGCCGGCAGCGTGTGCCGGCGCCCGGGTGGCCGGTGTGTGGTATTGTGACGGTGTCACGGGGAGGAGCGCCCGTAGTCAAGCCCCGGGGATGTAGCCATATCGGTGAACCTCGTTAACAAATCTCGGTGTCGTGCTCGTGTGATTGCTTGGTCCTTGGATGATCGACGGTATGCTTTAGATTTATTTTAACAAATGGTATCATGAGCTAGGCTATTTAGAGGCCGTGAATTGTTGATTCGGAGGAAGGTACGTGTGCGACGGCTCGACGTGCGGCGATCTTGGATTGATCGGGCGAGCATAGAGGCAGCAGCGGGGACGCGTCGCGCAGGGCGGGCAGGCAGGCAGCAGGTCGATCGATCTATCGACGGGCGCTAGCTGCGGAGGCCAAAGGCGTGTGCTGGGCACCGGCCCAGCTGGCAGAAGCCGCAAGGCTGCAGTCGGCGAGACACGGTCCAAGCGGCGGATCGTGCTGGATCCGGTCGCGTACAGCTGCAGGCAAGAGCAATCAGAACCGGATTTGGTTTGGATAAAAAGAGGACCGAGTCCTCACGTGACACGACGAGAAGTGAAACAGATCGATTAAGCGGAAGACAAGATCCATCATTCTATTCCATCGGGTAGCAAGAGGTTTTGGCAAAGCAATTACTAGCATTGAAGTTGAGCCTGGGAGCTAATACACGTGAGTACAAGAAGGATTTTTGGTACGAATTTGCTATTGGTGCATCTTGTGTGCTTGAGCACGTGTTGGAAGCTTGGATGTTTTTTCGCAAGGTCAGCCATACAAAGGACTATGGTGCCAACGGGTATCACGTTTGAGATGGAGAAGTTCACGAAACTGAAAACCTTGGGTTATGGCAGACAAAAGTGAAATATTTGTTGGCACAACAGGGATGTTTGAAGGCGTTGCGGGAAGTCAATTCAGCTAGGATGGAGTTGTGATGTGATGGATGAAAATTCGTGGAAGACGATTTGGGAGCCTCGAGCGTGTCATGCAGCCGGACTACTTCGGCTGGGTTGGACTGGACAGTCTGACAGATCGACGTAAGTCGGTTGGTACAGAAGACGGTGGTGGGGTCGGCGACAACGACATAGGAGCGTGATGCTGATGGTGACCGACTTCTGGGGCGTGGAAACACGTGGCACAGGCCCGAGTGCTTGCGTGGCTTCGACAAGACTATGGCGCGGGATTGATTCAAGGTGGTGTATACACGGAGCTTGAAGTCGATGGGGCGCAGGGGTGGACTGATCCTCTACTATGGAGTCTTGTTGAAGGTGGAGCTGCATTGAGGGGCTACGTCGTAAGAGCTCAGAGAGTCGAAGCCTATTCAGCGGGAAAAAGCGAGGGACACGTTGTTCGGACTGGAGCCCAGTGGTCTGATGGAAGCGTGGAACTCGTCATCGGTCGGTGATGATCGGTGGTACTCTGCAGTGGGGGTTGAGTGGTGTGGGTTCGCGACCCTTGAGACTCGACCGGGACAGCGGAGGCTCGGCGCGGTAATAGCGGCGAGGCGTGCGGTATGCACGGGACATGGAGACGGGCCAGGGCTCTGGTGGTCATACATGTGGTGAGACAACTGCGAATTTGACTCGGAATGACTACAAGCAATGGTGAAATTCCTTCAAGTTTCAGACAAACGGTCAAGAAAGGAGCGGTGATGTTGAGTTCAGGTAACTCTTATGTGTGATACCCAATATGTGAGTTGTTCACTTTCACGCAGGTCATTGATCAGTGTGTGATGGCGTTGGACTGATACTCTGGAAGTTGGGAGCACAAACTAGAGTAACAAGGAACTTAATTTTGCTCGAGTGTTGACTGTGGTCAAGAAAAGAAGGGACTACAAGTTGCAGGTGGAGTCACATGGAGTCTTTGGAGTAGCAGCGATACTCATGGAATAAATGTACATGGAAGTTTGACGCATGGACAAATCCAGGATGGTGGAGTATATTCGCCAAGGTGGAGTTTGTTGGAGTTGTGTCGAATATAGTGTACAAGATAGGTTACAGTTGGACTTGTAGTTGTATTGTGTTTAGATAGGATATGGAGTCGTGTCCTAGTAGGACACTTGTATCCTAGGCCTCTCATATATAGTGGGGGTAGACACACGATGTAACCTATGCCAACATAATAGCACAGGCACCCAAACGGGAGCCGGCGGCGTGTGCCGGCGCCCGGGTGGCCGGTGTGCGGTATTGTAACGTTGTCACGGGAAGGAGCGCCCGTAGTCAAGCCCTGGGGATGTAGCCATATCGGTGAACCTCGTTAACAAATCTCGGTGTCGTGCTCATGTGATTGCTTGGTCCTCGGATGATCGACGGTATGCCTTGGATTTATTTTAACAATTAAGATGCACACAGCCAAAATCCCTATGTGTTTCCTACAAAATCCTTATTGTGAAAACGGAACTAAGTGTGAAATATAGACATCAGAACACTGAACACTCACACTCAAATGTAAACAAACCAAGACAGAAAAAGAAACAGACTGGATTTCTATAGATCGACATTCTTCATGCAGAACTCCTTACTGGCTTGTGAGTGTTTGTATCATCCTTCTTTGAAATACCCAAAGGGATGTGTAAAAGACAAGATTTATATAGGATCACGATTCTTCTGGCGAAGGGGGGAGCCAGCATGGCTCCTTGCATACACCCCTACTGCCTGTGAGTTGTATCGGGCAGGCGGCTCGGGGCGCTCCCCTACTCGGTCGACGCCCCGTGGGAAGTCATGCGACAACTGTGTTTGAATTGCGGCATTGCGGGCCACTTTCGCTCTTAGTGCACGGCGCTCATGTTGCCCCACGGCCGAGAGTTTTCGGGTTATGGGACCGATGGCAGGTTTTATACATCGACATGGCGTCAGAGGTGATACCCGTCCAACTCCACCTGGCTACTATCTCGGTGGTGACGGAACAGGACCTGGCCCCGTCTATGGAGGTCATTGCCGATGTCATCAGAGCCGAGCGTTGTGACTACATCACCGACATCTTCACTTGGAGGTCATTGCCTACTTCATCAAAGTCGAGTCATGTGACTACATCATCGACATCTTCACTACGAGGTCATTGTCGATGTCATCAAAGCCTAGCCTTCCTTACTGTTTTCTTTTCGGAGTCGTCAGTTTGGACAAAGTTCCTCGTAGTATAAGTGTCACAAAGCAACGTGATGTTAAGGTTCTCTTTTACATAGTAGATAGCTCTACTTGACATGATATTAACCTTCGTAAGCAAAAAAGGGGACAAACATTCTTAATTTGAGAAGTTTCTCACTGGTGGCAAGGGGGAAAAGAATGTAGGAGGGATCTTGTTGTGCACTCGAAGCAAATTGGATAGAGAAAATGGAAGATGAAAAAATTGTTAAATTGTACAATGGAGGGGGAAAAGGCAAAAGAGAAAATGGAAGACGAAAAAATTGTTAAATTGTACAATGGAGGGGGAAAAAGCAAAAGAGAAAATGAAAAAATTGTTAAATTGTACAGTGAAGGGAAATAAAAGCAAAAGTTTGTGCTGCGCATCCAGGGAATCGAACCCTGGTCAGTACCGTGGGAGGGTACTATGATACCACTACACCAGATGCGCTTCTTGTTTAGCATCCCACAAGAATGCCTAATATAATATAATCAGTAGCAGAGAAGACGTGAACGGAAATTATACCAGGATCATAATACGCTAGTCCCTCCATTGCTTTGGAGGATCGCTTCCAAAACCATCTGACCATCCATAGGGACTAGCCTCCTGGGCCCTCGCGCTATCACCGTATAATCCATCTTGTGAGAGAAAGCCTAAGCTGATCGAGTCCTTGCATGTTTTTGTTCGATTACTGACACCATAAGCGAAGCTTCATGCCCCGTCTGATACAGTAATAACATCGTCAAGCGATGTGATACCACGTAAAGCATATATTAATTCCAGAGTTATACTAGTATTACACAGGAATTCTTAGGTATGCTTGCCCCTTGGCATGGACAGGCAGAAACAAACATGGGACATTTTTCCTGTCGTCCCTCACAGTAGGCTTGATGAGATTATTCGCTGTGGCGCCTCAGTTTACCTTCTTTCAGCCGCCGGAACAGAGTGCTCTTCTTCATACCCAAAGCCTCGGCTAGCTCTCGAATCGTCATGCGGCCATCCAGGGGTAGCCCACGTACAGCTTTAGGGCCAAGCTCCACCCGCCTGCGGCCGCAGTTCTTAGGCTTCTTGCTCACCACGGCATGTATTCCACCACCGCGGCGCCCGATCATCCATATGCGCTGCACGACCCTCACAGGCACCCGCATTTCGTCCGACACGGCTCTACTGACTCCACGCTTCATAATTCCACCGCGCGCCGTTCCTCTGTAAAAGCATGCGGTATATGTGACGGCGTCCTGCGCCTTCTGTTCGCAATCTGGTCTGTGAACAAAATGGAAGCACAAGCTAGATTACAATTACAGGCATCATATAATTCTACCAAAAGTAATTCTAGTACAGTTCATATTAACTGAGACATGTTGTGAACAATAGCAATACAGATTATTTGGGTATACAAAATCAAATAATGCGCTACGCATATTCTCTGATACTATGCAATTAATTGAGTATACAGCAGTAGCATCATGCATGGAGCATAAATGATGTGAACAATAGAAGTGCAACTATGTGAGTATGAGCCGAGATCATGGAGCATAAAATACTACACTAACGAATTGTTTCAAAGATACTAGTAACATTTTCCCTCAATTGCACCATTCAAAGTAATCTACAAACCCCTCTCTTTGTATCGTGTGCACGCCTCGTAGTGTACGTGACCACGATGCCACTCTGTATGTTGAAACCCCTTCTATCAATGCAATGATACGCTGACAATAGCATATTCGAGAAAAAAAAAGTAATCTACAAACGAGTTATTTACACAAAACCACCACAGTTGGGGCTAGGGTAACAATTTGATACCATATTTGTGCCAGGGCACAAGAAACCACCAAATTTGTGCCTAATCGATAACGCGAAGCACTGATAGTCTAATTTGTTCGCGAAAACAGCAAAACTGACAGGTAGGGCCCACCTGTTAGGACAACGTGGCATGCCTATCTGGACAATTCGCTGAGGTGGATGTAGGTCCCACCTGTCATCCTCACGCACCTTCTTCTTCCTTATTTTGGTCTCTCTCCAACCAGCCACACAGAGGACGTCATGCCCGATCCCGCAACGCGCGCCTCGCCCTGAGCAGCAGCCCCCGAGCAGCTCGCCTCTAGCCTCACCGGACTCCACCAGTGGCCATGCTCAGTCTGGACCCGCGCTTCCGGCGCCATGGCCGACCACCACGGCCGTCCCCGCCGGCAGCCCGACGCCTGACGAGCCGCCGCTTTCCCGCCATCAAGCTCATCCTCTTGTCCAGCCCACTCCGACGATGCGCGCCTCGCCCCGAGCACCACTGCCCGAGACGCTTGCCTTGCCGGCCGCCGCCAGTGCCCACGCTCAGGCTGGACCCGCGCATCCGCCGCCATGGTTGGGCACCTCGGCCGTCCCTGCCGACAGCCCGACGACCGACGAGGTGTTCCGAGCCCGGCGCCTGAAGCTGGGGGACCAAGGCACACTTATGGGAACGCTGGGAGTAACGGACCAAGCGGTGGGAGGCGAGACAGCTGCGGAGCTTGCACGCACTTAAGCTGTTCGACGGAAGGCAGAGAGCTCAGTGCAGAAATTGGGAGGCCAGTGTTGCTGGATGTATTCCTTCAAGCCAAAAACGCATGCATGCGTACGCGTCCGATGGATTGCTGGAGGGTAGCGGCTCTATTTCCGGCGAGAAAGAACACACACGCACGCGACACAGGGACACTGATTTGATGGCCACATGACAGTGCGAAGCTGGCCAGGCCGTGCGGACTGCGCGACGTGATTCCTTCGGGAGCGACGCACCAGCACGAGCTCCGCCACAGATGCCTTGTGCCCGCCCTGCCGCGGAGCTGGCCGGGTGGGGCTCCTGTCTGGACGAGGCGCCGCCGGCCCTCGCTATGTCCGTCCGGGCGGGGCTCCTGCCGGATTAACACGCCGCCCGTGTTCCCGTAGGCATAGCTCAACAGACCCGGCGACTGGCACGATCGGGATTGGGAAAAACGAAAGAGTTCACCAAGTGTTCAGCCGTCCATAAGCTGCTCGATGGAATGCCTCGTAGAAAAGATACGTGAAGATGATGAACGTCTAGTCATTGACAGGTGGGGCCCGTGTCTCATTTGCCACATCAGTTGGTCAATTTTTTTGTCTTCGCCATGTCAGCCCGACAAGTAGGCCCAGCCGGTCAGAACGGTTGTTTTCGCAAGTAAATTCGACAATCAGTGCTCCGCGTTATCGGTTAGGCGCAAAGTTGATGGTTTCTTGTGCCCTGTCATAAATGTGGTACCAAATTGTTACCCTAGCCCCAACTGTGATGGTTTTGCGTAAATAACTCTCTACAAACAGAACTCTGATTTTACGAAGAAATCATGAAGGAGACGGACATATATGGCATGCACAACTAAACAGATGTGCACAAACCCTAACTGAAAGTGTGAACTATATATTCTTGGTCTATTCAACGTCCGGCAATGGAGCACAACTGCAAGAACATGAACAACTTACTCAGTCGAAGCCTCGGCCGCTGCCGCCCGCATCACCTCCACCGCCTCTGCCGTTGCCGCCGGCGTCCGAGTGAACTCCTCCACCGCCCCCTGCGTGGTAGCCGTGGATGTCCGAGCGAGTGCCTCCGTGGCTGGCAAAGTCTCCATGGTGGTCCGCACATTGTCCGTCCGCCCCATCTCCTCTATGGCCGGTGGCATCGGCTCGTCCGTACTCTTGTATCTCCTCACACTCCCAGAGTCCCAATGGATGGGTTGATTCAGATCGAATAGAGCCATCGTTTCGGACGGCTAGGTTTTTCGAAGAAGAAGAAGAAGAAGGGAGATTAACTGGCGCGGGGCGCGATGGAGCTTGCATTGCATGAGGGATCGGAGACCCATGCGACCAAGCGCTTCTAGCGAGAGTTTTTTTTTTATGGGTCTAGCGATAGATTTTAATGAAGAAGGGCAGGCGTGGCCAGGCCGGAATGGCCGGGCTTCCTCGGTCTCCGGCTCCGGGTAGAAAAACGGCCTGAGCTCTGGAAGAAAAAAAACTGAGACGCCTACCATACCGGGACGGTGGGGGGATCGTCGAAGATGGTTACTCTACATCTGGACCTCACCCGTTTGTTGCTGCCAAAGCGGTTTTCCCCTTTGCCACGCACGCACGCATACGTTCCCGTTCCCGTCCAAGCCAATCGCCCCGCGCTCCGACGCACATCGCCGACGACGCGCGCGGAGCCATCTGCAGAGACCGTCGCCGCCGGACGGGGCTGCTGGTCAGGCACGCACCCGGAGAGCAAGCGGGCTCAGAACCGGGCGCGAGCCCGCCACGGCGTTGCTCCGCCACTACTGCTTCGTGCTAGGTCCCATCCTATCCTACTCGTCCTCCCACCTCATGTTTGCAGAACTGTGCTGAAGCTTACAAGCTGTCATAATAAACATCCATCATCCATGGATCTTGTTATAGTGCCAGTTTAACATATGCAGGTTCTATGCTAATGGATATACACTGTCCGGTTCATCTCTTCCAGCTACGACCCCAAGCCGGCATCACCCTATGCATCACGGAGGAAACGCCGAAGCCTTCGCTACTATATCCCCCCCAGCCGATCGGGGGGATCCAACCAACATGGACAAGTAAAATCATGGATTTCATCGGAGGTCGCTCGCATTGGTTAAGGAAGGTGCTCCGCATGCAGATGGCCACCATCTTCGGTGGCGCGGCATCAGACCTTGTGCCCGTTGGTCGACCCGTTCTGCTCCCCCATCTTGTGGAACTCGGCCTGGATCACCTCGACGATCTTCGCGTCGTTTGGGTCAGGCTCCGGGATGCTGACATGCAATGATCCCATCTTGAGGAGCTCCTTGTGCGACGATTGCTGATTGGTGAGCTCGTAGAGCTCTTTGTGGAAAGGATGGTCAGGGGAGAAGCAATCGTCGGCGTTGGAAGATGAATGCTTGGATGAGCCTGATCCCTCTCGTCGGCAGAAATGGGGGAGAGCTGAGTAGTCCATAATCTACACAATTTTGAGCAAGGGGACTTGTCACTAACTTTGGATGTCAGAGAGAATAAATGCTACACAAAGGTAATGTTTTCTTCTCCACCACCATATTGGTGGTACCTATATTTGCAGTAGTAGTAATGTTACTCAGCGGTTAAGAATCTATGCAAAGACAACAATACGAGAGAGTAACAAAATAATAACTAAAAAATACCTTCAGAAGTTCATCTCTCCCACAACCACTCAAAACTTTAACCTTCTTTTTTGTCCTCTCCTGCAATAGGGGCTTCACAACCTACCAGTATGCTCAAATGAAATGACAGTTAGCATTCACTACAAAATTTGCTGATACAATCTGAGGACGGGCCTTTTATGGAAAAATCATTGTACCTTCCAGCATGCAGAGAATATATATGGAACATTAACTATGTAATATGTCTCTGACTTTTCAGGGTAGTTCAGATCATCAACAGTTGATATTGAACTCAGCATCTGTAATCCAAACAACAGCAAAAATGTCACGCTAGCTCACCATAACACATAAGCAACACAAGTAATGAGCACTCTGCAATTTTATCAGAAAAATAAATATTATGGCACAAAAATGTCACGCTAGATCATCAACAGTTGATATTGAACTCAGCATCTGTAATCCAAACAACAGCAAAAATGTCACGCTAGCTCACCATAACACATAAGCAACACAAGTAATGAGCACTCTGCAATTTTATCAGAAAAATAAATATTATGGCACAAAAACAACAACTGGTCCTGTAATATTAGTATTAACATTTATGTTAGTTTTTTATGCTAGACTGTGTTGACCTCTACGGTAGACAGGTAAACATCCAAGATTTAAGAGTAATTCCTCTAAAAATTTAACGTGGTAAGGTAAAACCTGAGTACCAGTGTGGTCATATCCCTTGATGTATTAAAACATGCTTATTTCAGCAGCATTTAAGTCCATTCATGTATAGGACAAGGATAATGTTATACTTGCTCGGAGAAGAAAACCATTTTGAGAAGACTAATAATATGTACCTTCATTTGGCTCAGTGCTGACAACTTTAAACCAGTCATGTCGAGCACTTTAACGCAAGTGGTGATCGGGCGTCCAAACTTTTCCGTCAACATGGGCTAAGTGTGATGTGAACAAACATAAGAAGAAGGATATGTGTTAACATAAAAATTAAGATTTGAGCATCTAGCTCGACACTTACCAAAATTATGCGATCACGGTATTCGTTAATCTGAATATGAGATTGCACATAGTAGTGCACCTGAAAAGGAAACAGATCAACTTCAGTTGACAAAATGTGGAAATGGTACTCCAGAACTAGCATAAGTTGGTTCATTAGTTGATCCCATAAAAGAGGTACCATTACTTCAATAACAAGGTATTGGCAGTAAGATATAACTATGTCAACCACTAAACAGGGATCATATCATTTTAATACCCAACAAATATACTTAAGTTACATGAACCTCAAAACGGTATCTAGTATACACTACGGAAGGTGAAAACTATCAAGTTTCATAGTTTTTGTCGTAGTCTACGTAACAAATACGGAGTAGTAAGCATCTGAGAAAGTACCGAAGCTTTGTCATATGTGCTCTGACCAACACCAATGCCAAAAACTGGAAGACCCTGCCAACAAGAGAAAACAAAATCAAAACAAATTATTAGGAGTCTAAAACTCAACTAAATCTTTTCTTTACTACTCCCTCCGTCCCATAATATAAGAGTGTTTTTGACACATAGTATTACAAAGATCTAAATTGGTGGCGGTTCGTTCATATTACTTAAAAATTGCCGCAGTTGTCAACCACTCTATGCAGTACATATGGTTGATTGGGCTTAGATTTTGAGATAAACTATTTTATACGAGCTCAAGGACTGGTGGCACAAGCATTTAAACAACTGATGATGTATAATAAATCTGTAGCAACGTACAAGCATTTAGCTGGGTTAATTAACAACCACACTACCAGTATTTTTTGGTGGGCTAGCTAAAAAAACATTGATGGGTACAGACTTGGGTAACAGATAGCAAGCAACAACATAAGTAATTCATGAAATTGCAGAACCATTCCGTGAAAGGGCCAATAACTCTTTGATGGTGTGTTACAAGAAGTCAAAGAACATTATCTGATGTTGTCCTACAGGATGACACATTTAGTGGGAACAGTCAATGACACAGAAATAAATGAGGAACATGCCCTAACCTCCAGCATGCCTTAATAATAAAGGAATATTAAGCCAGCAGCAATAATCACAGCTTCAAGCAAGAGATATCCTAAAGCGCTATGCTTTATTTTTGAACTTAACCATACCTAAGCTTATGTCATAGTTTGCTAAACACTAACAGTCCCTTGGGCTCTTCCTAGCTAGAAGGTCCGTCACAACTCACAACTTTGCAGCTCTGACTGGGACAACATTCTATGGAAGATTGCAGATCAACAAAAATAAACATTAACCTCTTCAATTCTGCCAACTTTGTTCAGTACTATCTGTTCATTTGTCAATAAAAATAATTTGATTAACCGGTAGATGTGACCTAGAACACTAACAGCTAAAGGGTGTGCCCATTTTCTTGCACACAAATATGCATGGAAACAAGTAGTTGCATCATGAATTCATGATCAATTATTCAGGATAAGAAACATATTACTAGTGTTAGTAGATAACTATACCTCCTTGGTGTATCCTGAGAGTCCAACAAGTTGTGAATCACGTATTGATCTGTATAAATCTACTGGGAGTATAGGTCTCTGTACATGTCCAATGTAGTAAGAGATTAGTGATTAACAGAATACATGAAATAAGATATTAGCAACAAGAGCTTGAAATTGTATACGGACAAGAGATTCTGCCATGCTAGTAACATCTTAGTACCTAACAGGATTATTATTATAACCCATAAGGATTACTCACCTCCAATACACTATCAATTTCATTTTCAATCCTCCAATTCAAAGAATCTACAAGCTGCAGAAACAATATTCAAACCCAATTAAGCAGTTAATAACCTTAAGAATATAATTTATCTGTTCCTTTATTGGATAAGAAAATATGAGAAAGACTACCATTTTATGAGCCTTGGAAACATTCCATTCTCTAGCCTTGAGAAAGCGCAACATTGTTTCTCTAGGGTGGCCTTGGTGCACATTCTGAAATAAACAAGATACGTTTACAAACCTCCGCAACCACTGATAAAAGTGATATATTCCAAATATTTAAATAGCTGCAGATGCATGAAATTCTGATCTGCGATTCATCTGATTATGGTTTATGAAACTAATAACTTCCAAAATAATTCTTCTATGAACCAAAATATTTTTTACTGTAACATAACATGTCGACAGTCATTTGTGATTGGGGTCCACCAATGAAAATCATAAAAATCTAAGGCTAGAATTAAACTTTCCAGATAGAGATAGAAATGGTCATTTACTGATTTCTGCCCCACTAGTGGTAGCTATTTTCTTGCAATACAACAGTAGCCAGAAAGGGCTACAAAAAAAGAATATTACTCAAGGTTGGTTTATTTGACCACTCAAATTTATTAACATTTGATGAGCCTTCAATGACCAAAAGAAAGAAAATACAAAGACAAATAGTAATATCTATATCACCTTTGATGATTATACCAATTACTGGTGTAGTAGTTACATGTACTACTAAAAGTAACAGTATATGTTCTTGCAGGGCCAATTATGTATGGATACCATGGTTTTGGTCTTATTTTCACTTCATTGGAAAATAACTAGTGTTAAAAAAAATCCAAAAAATGTTAAATTACTAGGGGTAAATAGCAAAGTGGACAGGGTTGGTCAGAATCAGACATTGTTCAGTTGAATCCGACACATCCATAGGTGCCGCAACAAATTGAACTGATTCTGCACTTCTGATGAGTTCTGAATTCCAATGCAGTGTTGACATCCCAATTTCACTACACTAACAATTACGCTTCAAATAAGTTGGCATTGCTTAACTTCAAGATTTAGCGCACGTGTAACATGTTTCCTCTTAATTTTATAGACATTTAATTAAATGGTAGCAGAAAGACATATTGAAATGCCGCGCCTTTACTGTTAACATGCATGCGTCCAGATAGTTCGGTGAACATCGGAGGTCAAAAAGGGAATAATGCCACAGCAGTCGAAACGTCGTATACAATAGGTGACTGCAGACCTGATAAGATGGCAAACGGCATGATGTTTTGGCGAGTATATCCACATTAACTCAGCTCACTTAGTAGACCTGAGAACAGCAAAACGCCACCATCCATCGGCTGCATAAAACAGGATGATCGCCACCAACGAACGCCAACCCATGCAATCATAATTGGACGTCATCGAACATGCAATGTCGGTACACTAGACAGCTAAAGCGCCACTATACCCTCGCCTCACCAACCCATAGGAAGTGCACCAGCTTCGCTTGCCGCCTATTCGGCCATGGATGATGGATCAAGCACCACTCTCCAAACACACCGCCCACCTGACAACTCATGGCTGACAAGATCATACCTCTAGCATGTGTCATTAACCAAGAGAGGCTCAGAGATAGCCCATTTTGCAGTAAAAGATTTAGGACATCCCAAGCTTTAGAAGAATACGCGGAGTAGTTCACTCCCCCCCGCACCGAATCAGATCAAATCTGTAGGGCACCGAGAATAGCTAATCTAGGCCATGATCCAGTGACAAGAGCTACGAGAATCCATAAGAATGAGTAGCAAGATCCAAGATTTGGCCACAGGTGCATGCAGGCCAGATCCGTACCTGGAACGTCCTCCTCAGCGGCGCGTCCACTGCAAGCAAAGAACCAGATCACGTCAGGGCGCCGCAACAATCGCGAAAAGAACTGGGCGAGAGTAGACGCACGCACCTTGATCCATGAGGATGCCGAGCTGCCTGACGGCGTCCTCGGCGGCGGCCCCCATTGCGCGCCGCCGCGGGAGGGGGCGGCCGGGGAGCTCGAGAGATCGGCGGGCCCGATCCGGTGGCCGGATGGAGGGGAGGGACTCGGGCGATTGGAAGGTGGCTCCGAGTTCTTGGTGGCGTCCTGTGGGCGCCTTGGCTTGGACGGCCGCTTCTGGTTTATGGGTGTGTGCTGCCGCTCGTCGTCTGTCGCGGTGATTGTCTGCTTGCCTGAATGAATGCTCCTGCGGATGCTCGGTGCGCGAGGGGGAAGCGTACGTCACACTGCTAGTAAACTCGACTTTTGGGGGAAGAGAGTGGGAGACAGCGAAGGAAATAAAAAGTCAATGTATGTGGACTGCGTTCTGGACGGCGCACCGCGAACTACGAACATTTCGCGCAAGAGCAACTCTAATGGATGATGTATTTCAGAGTAGACTACGTATTTTAGGGCATCTTAGATGACGTATTTTAGGGCATCTTCAACGTCAACTCTTAAATTATCCGCAATCGTTCGGATCAGACTTGTTTTGCCATCCAACACGGTCGTATATCGGTCCGTTCGACGGCCTAGACGTGTTTTTTCCCGCAAACGGCAGACAAACTGGGGGACCTTGCGGGCGTCCGGACTACTGCCACGTTCGCGTCTGACTAGCCTGGCCCACCAAATAACCCCACCCGCCTCTTCTTCGCTTTCCTTCCGATGCACGCACCACTTCCCGCACCGCATCAATGCCAGCTCAGAGCATGCAGCGGCCGGCATTGATGCCACATGATGTGGTCGGACGGGAGGGCGGCGCTGACCGACGCGACCTCTCGTAAGACGCCGCTTCAATGCGGACGCAACTTCCCGAGGAACCAGCTCCGGCCGTTGCGCCGCATTGAAGCGGTTGACCGTCCATTCGCATGACCTGGGCGAGGCTTTATAAGCCGTGCTCCGGCGCCCTCCACATCTCGCACTCACTGCGTCGCTCTGCACGTCCTCGTCCTCACCACCCCTCTTCCTCCACAACTCCCGCGATGGGCAAGTCGTGGGCCTCGGCGCCGGAAGGCGGCGACTCCGGAACGTGCTCCGGATGTTCGTGGCGACGTCGTCCTCATTAGCGGCCGGCTCCTCGACGAAGGAGGAGATCGTCATCTCCTTTGGTGACGAGGACCAGCCGCCACCACAACAGTCGGCGATGTGGGGTGCGGTCTACGCCGTGACTAACGATGAGTACGAGCAGCAGATGGAGGTCATCGCTCCGTCCTCCATGTTAACGGCCCGGCGACACCACCAGAGACGCTCCTCCATGTCAAACCGGAGCCCACGCCCCTCCCTGCTCTCCCCCACGCAACCATGGCGTCCAAATCGGACGCCGCATGAAGGAGGAGCCCCTCTCTCCGCCACCCTGACACGTCAAGGAGGAGCGTCTCTCGGCGCGTGAAGAAGGAGCGGCGCTCTCCCACGCCCCCAAGACTCCATGGGTGTTAGAATACCTTGTGCGCTATCAAACGTCACAACGTAACTGGGTGATTATAAAGATACTCTACAGGTATCTCCGAAGGTGTTTGTTAGGTTGGCATAGACCAAGATTAGGATTTGTCACTCCGAGTATCGGAAAGGTATCTCTAGGCCCTCTCGGTAATGCACGTCATAATAAGCCTTGCAAGCAATGTGACTAATGAGTTAGTTGCGGGATGATGTATTACAGAACGAGTAAAGAGACTTGCCGGTAACGAGATTGAACTAGGTATGAAGATACCGTCGATCGAATCTCGGGCAAGTGACATACCGATGACAAAGGGAATAACGTATGTGTTGGGAATCGTAGCATAATTTAAAATTTTCCTACGCTCACCAAGATGCATCTATGGAGTCTACTAGCAACGAGGGGAAAGGAGTGCATCTACATACCCTTGTAGATCGCGAGCGGGAGCGTTCCAATGAACGTGGATGACGGAGTCGTACTCGCCGTGATCCAAATCACCGATGACCGAGTGTCGAACGGACGGCACCTCCGCGTTCAACACACGTACGGTGCAGCGACGTCTCCTCCTTCTTGATCCAGCAAGGGGGAAGGAGAGGTTGATGGAGATCCAGCAGCACGACGGCGTGGTGGTGGATGTAGCGGTTCTCCGGCAGGGCTTCGCCGAGCTTCTGCGAGAGAGAGAGAGAGGTGTTGCAGGGGAGGAGGGAGGCGCCCAAGGCTGTAGGTTGCTGCCCTCCCTCCCCCCTTTATATAGGCCCCCTTGGGAGGGGGGGCCGGCCAAAACCCATCTAGGGTTGGGGGGCGGCGGCCAAAGGGGGAAAGGGGTTGCCTTGCCCCCCAAGGCAAGGGGGAAGTCCCCCCACCCTAGGGTTCCCAACCCTAGGCGCATGGGGGGAAGCCCATGGGGGGCGCCCCAGCCCACTAAGGGCTGGTTCCCTTCCACTTTCAGCCCACGGGGCCCTCCGGGATAGGTGGCCCCACCCGGTGGACCCCCGGCACCCTTCAGGTGGTCCCGGTACAATATCGGTAACCCCCGAAACTTTCCCGGTGGCCGAAACTTGACTTCCTATATATAATTCTTCACCTCCGGACCATTCCGGAACCTCTCGTGACGTCCGGGATCTCATCCGGGACTCCGAACAACTTTCGGGTTTCCGCATACATATATCTCTACAACCCTAGCGTCACCGAACCTTAAGTGTGTAGACCCTACGGGTTCGGGAGACATGCAGACATGACCGAGACGCCTCTCCGGTCAATAACCAACAGCGGGATCTGGATACCCATGTTGGCTCCCACATGTTCCACGATGATCTCATCGGATGAACCACGGTGTCGAGGATTCAATCAATCCCGTATACAATTCCCTTTGTCAATCGGTATGTTACTTGCCCGAGATTCGATCGTCGGTATCCCAATACCTTGTTCAATCTCATTACCGGCAAGTCTCTTTACTCGTACCGCAATGCATGATCCCGTGACTAACGCCTTAGTCACATTGAGCTCATTATGATGATGCATTACCGAGTGGGCACAGAGATACCTCTCCGTCACACGGAGTGACAAATCCCAGTCTCGATCCGTGCCAACCCAACAGACACTTTCGGAGATACCCGTAGTGCACCTTTATAGTCACCCAGTTATGTTGTGACGTTTGGCACACCCAAAGCACTCTTACGGTATCCGGGAGTTGCACGATCTCATGGTCCAAGGAAAAGATACTTGACATTGGAAAAGCTCTAGCAAACGAAACTACACGATCTTTTATGCTATGCTTAGGATTGGGTCTTGTCCATCACATCATTCTCCTAATGATGTGATCCCGTTATCAATGACATCCAATGTCCATAGTCAGGAAACCATGACTATCTGTTGATCAACGAGCTAGTCAACTAGAGGCTTACTAGGGACACGTTGTGGTCTATGTATTCACACATGTATTACGATTTCCGGACAATACAATTATAGCATGAACAATAGACAATTATCATGAACAAAGAAATATAATAATAACCATTTATTATTGCCTCTAGGGCATATTTCCAATAGTCTCCCACTTGCACTAGAGTCAATAATCTAGTTACATTGTGATGAATCGAACACCCATTGCGTCCTGGTGTTGATCATGTTTTGCCCTAGGGAGAGGTTTAGTCAACGGATCTGCTACATTCAGGTCCGTATGTACTTTACAAATATCTATGTCTCCATTTTGAACACTTTCACGAATGGAGTTGAAGCGACGCTTGATATGCCTGGTCTTCCTGTGAAACCTGGGCTCCTTCGCAAGGGCAATAGCTCCAGTGTTGTCACAGAAGAGAGTCATCGGGCCCGACGCATTGGGAATCACCCCTAGGTCGGTAATGAACTCCTTCATCCAGACTGCTTCCTGTGCTGCCTCCGAGGCTGCCATGTACTCCGCTTCACATGTAGATCCCGCCACGACGCTTTGCTTGCAACTGCACCAGCTTACTGCTCCTCCATTCAAAATATACATGTATCCGGTTTGTGACTTCGAGTCATCCAGATCTGTGTCGAAGCTAGCGTCGACGTAACCCTTTACGACGAGTTCTTTGTCACCTCCATAAACGAGAAACATATCCTTAGTCTTTTTCAGGTACTTCAGGATATTCTTGACCGCTGTCCAGTGTTCCATGCCGGGATTATTTTGGTATCTTCCTACCAAACTTACGGCAAGGTTTACATCAGGTCTGGTACACAGCATGGCATACATAATAGACCCTATGGCCGAGGCATAGGGGATGACACTCATCTTTTCTATATCTTCTGCCGTGGTCGGGCATTGAGCCGTGCTCAATTGCACACCTTGCAATACAGGCAAGAACCCCTTCTTGGACTAATCCATATTGAACTTCTTCAATATCTTGTCAAGGTATGTACTTTGTGAAAGACCAATGAGGCGTCTTGATCTATCTCTATAGATCTTGATGCCTAATATATAAGCAGCTTCTCCAAGGTCCTTCATTGAAAAACACTTATTCAAATAGGCCTTTATACTTTCCAAGAATTCTATATCATTTCCCATCAATAGTATGTTATCCACATATAATATGAGAAATGCTACAGAGCTCCCACTCACTTTCTTGTAAACACAGGCTTCTCCATAAGTCTGTGTAAACCCAAACGCTTTGATCATCTCATCAAAGCGAATGTTCCAACTCCGAGATGCTTGCACCAGCCCATAGATTGAGCGCTGGAGCTTGCATACTTTGTTAGCATTCTTAGGATCGACAAAACCTTCCGGCTGCATCATATACAACTCTTCCTTAAGGAAGCCGTTAAGGAATGCCGTTTTGACGTCCATCTGCCATATCTCATAATCATAGTATGCGGCAATTGCTAACATGATTCGGACGGACTTCAGCTTCGCTACGGGTGAGAAAGTCTCATCGTCGTCAACCCCTTGAACTTGTCGATAACCCTTAGCGACAAGTCGAGCTTTGTAGATGGTCACATTACCATCTGCGTCCGTCTTCTTCTTAAAGATCCATTTGTTTTCTATGGCTCGCCGCTCATCGGGCAAGTCAGTCAAAGTCCATACTTTGTTTTCATACATGGATCCTATCTCGGATTTCATGGCTTCTAGCCATTTGTCAGAATCCGGGCCCGCCATCGCTTCTTCATAGTTCGAAGGTTCACCGTTGTCTAACAACATGATTTCCAGGACAGGGTTACCGTACCACTCTGGCGCGGAACGCGTCCTTGTGGACCTACGAAGTTCGGTAACTTGATCCGAAGCTTCATGATCGTCATCATTAACTTCCTCCCCAGTCGGTGTAGGCACCACAGGAACATTTTCCCGCGCTGCGCTACTTTCCGGTTCGGAAGGGGTGACTATCACCTCATCAAGTTCCACTTTCCTCCCACTCAATTCTTTCGAGAGAAACTCCTTCTCCAGAAAGGACCCGTTCGTGGCAACGAAGATCTTGCCTTCGGATCTGAGGTAGAAGGTATACCCAATAGTTTCCTTAGGGTATCCTATGAAGACGCATTTTTCCAATTTGGGTTCGAGCTTTCCAGGTTGAAGTTTCTTGACATAAGCATCGCATCCCCAAACTTTTAGAAACGACAGCTTAGGTTTCTTCCCAAACCATAATTCATACGGTGTCGTCTCAACGGATTTCGACGGAGCCCTATTAAAGTGAATGCGGCAGTCTCTAAAGCATAGCCCCAAAATGAGAGCGGTAAATCGGTAAGAGACATCATAGATTGCACCATATCCAATAGAGTGCGATTACGACGTTCGGACACACCATTTCTCTGAGGTGTTCCAGGCGGCGTGAGTTGTGAAACTATTCCACATTTCCTTAAGTGTGTACCAAATTCGTGACTTAAATATTCTCCACCACGATCTGATCGTAAGAATTTTATTTTCCTGTCACGTTGATTCTCGACTTCACTCTGAAATTCCTTGAACTTTTCAAAGGTTTCAGACTTGTGTTTCATTAGGTAGACATACCCATATCTACTTAAATCATCAGTGAGAGTGAGAACATAACGATATCCTCCGCGAGCCTCAACACTCATTGGACCGCACACATCGGTATGTATGATTTCCAATAAGTTGGTTGCTCGCTCCATTGTTCCGGAGAACGGAGTCTTGGTCATCTTACCCATGAGGCATGGTTCGCACGTGTCAAATGATTCGTAATCAAGAGACTCCAAAAGTCCATCTGCATGGAGCTTCTTCATGCGCTTGACACTAATGTGACCAAGGCGGCAGTGCCACAAGTATGTGGGACTATCGTTATCAAATTTACATCTTTTGGTATTCACACTATGAACATGTGTAACATCACGTTCGAGATTCATCAAAAATAAACCATTGACCAGCGGGGCATGACCATAAAACATATCTCTCAAATAAATAGAACAACCATTATTCTCGGATTTAAATGAGTAGCCATCTCGAATTAAACGAGATCCAGATACAATGTTCATGCTCAAAGCTGGCACTAAATAACAATTATTGAGGTTTAAAACTAATCCCGTGGGTAGATGCAGAGGTAGCGTGCCGACGGCGATCACATCAACCTTGGAACCATTCCCGACACGCATCGTCACCTCGTCCTTCGCCAGTCTCCGTTTATTCCGTAGTTCCTGCTTTGAGTTACAAATATGAGCAACCGCACCGGTATCAAATACCCAGGAGCTACTATGAGTACTGGTAAGGTACACATCAATTACTTGTATATCACATATACCTTGGGTGTTGCCGGCCTTCTTCTTGTCCGCTAAGTATTTGGGGCAGTTCCGCTTCCAGTGACCACTTCCCTTGCAATAAAAGCACTCAGTTTCAGGCTTGGGTCCATTCTTTGACTTCTTCTCAGTAACTGGCTTACCGGGCGCGGCAACTCCCTTGCCGTCCTTCTTGAAGTTCTTCTTACCCTTGCCCTTCTTGAACTTAGTGGTTTTATTCACCATCAACACTTGATGTTCTTTTCTGATCTCCCCTTCCGCTGATTTCAGCATTGAATATACCTCAGGAATGGTTTTTTCCATCCCCTGCATATTGTAGTTCATCACAAAGCTCTTGTAGCTTGGTGGAAGCGACTGGAGGATTCTGTCAATGACCGCGTCATCCGGGAGATTAACTCCCAGCTGGGATAAGCGGTTGTGTAACCCAGACATTCTGAGTATGTGTCACTAACAGAACTATTCTCCTCCATTTTACAGCTGAAGAACTTGTCGGAGACTTCATATCTCTCGACCCGGGCATAAGCTTGAAAAACCAGTTTCAGCTCCTCGAACATCTCATATGCTCCATGTTTCTCAAAACGCTTTTGGAGACCCGGTTCTAAGCTTTAAAGCATGCCGCACTGAACGAGGGAGTAATCGTCAGCACGCTGCTGCCAAGCGTTCATAACGTCTTGGTTCTCTGGGATTGGTGCTTCACCTAGCGGTGCTTCTAAGACATAATCTTTCTTGGCTACTATGAGGATGATCCTCAGGTTCCGGACCCAGTCCGTATAGTTGCTGCCATCATCTTTCAGCTTGGTTTTCTCTAGGAACGCGTTGAAATTGAGGACAACGTTGGCCATTTGATCTACAATACATAGTGTAAAGATTTTAGACTAAGTTCATGGTAATTAAGTTCATATAATCAAATTATTTAATGAACTCCCACTCAGATAGACATCCCTCTCGTCATCTAAGTGAAACATGATCCGAGTTTTACTAGGCCGTGTCCGATCATCACGTGAGACGGACTAGTCAAGATCGGTGAACATCTCCATGTTGATCGTATCTTCTATACGACTCATGCTCGACCTTTCGGTCCTCCGTGTTCCGAGGCCATGTCTGTACATGCTAGGCTCGTCAAGTCAACCTAAGTGTATTGCGTGTGTTCCGAGGCCATGTCTGTACATGCTAGGCTCGTCAACACCCGTTGTATGCGAACGTTAGAATCTATCACACCCGATCATCACGTGGTGCTTCGAAACAACGAACCTTCGCAACGGTGCACAGTTAGGGTGAACACTTTCTTGAAATTATTATAAGGCATCATCTTACTTACTACCGTCGTTCTAAGCAAATAAGATGCAAAAACATGATAAACATCACATGCAATCAAATAGTGACATGATATGGCCAATATCATCATGCTCCTTTGATCTCCATCTTCGGGGCACCATGATCATCTTCGTCACCGGCATGACACCATGATCTCCATCATCATGATCTCCATCATTGTGTCTTCATGAAGTCGTCACGCCAACGATTACTTCTACTTCTATGGCTAACGCGTTTAGCAACAAAGTAAAGTAAATTACATGGCGTTATTCAATGACACGCAGGTCATGCAAAATAATAAAGACAACTCCTATGGCTCCTGCCGGTTGTCATACTCATCGACATGCAAGTCGTGATTCCTATTACAAGAATATGATCAATCTCATACATCACATATATCATTCATCACATCTTCTGGCCATATCACATCACATAACACTTGCTGCAAAAACAAGTTAGACGTCCTCTAATTGTTGTTGCAAGTTTTTACGTGGTTTGTAGGTTTCTAGCAAGAACGTTTTCTTACCTACGTATGACCACAACGTGATTTGCCAATTTCTATTTACCCTTCATAAGGACCCTTTTCATCGAATCCGTTCCGACTAAAGTAGCAGAGACAGACACCCACTAGCCACCTTATGCAACTAGTGCATGTCAGTCGGTGAAACCTGTCTCACGTAAGCGTACGTGTAAGGTCGGTCCGGGCCGCTTCATCCTACAATGTCGCCGAAACAAGAAACGACTAGTAGCGGCAAGAAGAATTGGCAAACTCAACGCCCACAACTGCTTTGTGTTCTACTCGTGCATAGTAACTACGCATAGGCCTGGCTCATGATGCCACTGTTGGGAATCGTAGCATAATTTAAAATTTTCCTACGCTCACCAAGATGCATCTATGGAGTCTACTAGCAACGAGGGGAAAGGAGTGCATCTACATACCCTTGTAGATCGCGAGCGGAAGCGTTCCAATGAACGTGGATGACGGAGTCGTACTCGCCGTGATCCAAATCACCGATGACCGAGTGCCGAACGGACGGCACCTCCGCGTTCAACACACGTACGGTGCAGCGACGTCTCCTCCTTCTTGATCCAGCAAGGGGGAAGGAGAGGTTGATGGAGATCCAGCAGCACGACGGCGTGGTGGTGGATGTAGCGGTTCTCCGGCAGGGCTTCGCCGAGCTTCTGCGAGAGAGAGAGAGAGAGGTGTTGCAGGGGAGGAGGGAGGCGCCCAAGGCTGTAGGTTGCTACCCTCCCTCCCCCCTTTATATAGGCCCCCTTGGGAGGGGGGGCCGGCCAAAACCCATCTAGGGTTGGGGGGGCGGCGGCCAAAGGGGGGAAGGGGTTGCCTTGCCCCCCAAGGCAAGGGGGAAGTCCCCCCACCCTAGGGTTCCCAACCCTAGGCGCATGGGGGGAGGCCCACGGGGGGCGCCCCAGCCCACTAAGGGCTGGTTCCCTTCCACTTTCAGCCCACGGGGCCCTCCGGGATAGGTGGCCCCACCCGGTGGACCCCCGGCACCCTTCCCGTGGTCCCGGTACAATACCGGTAACCCCCGAAACTTTCCCGGTGGCCGAAACTTGACTTCCTATATATAATTCTTCACCTCCGGACCATTCCGGAACCTCTCGTGACGTCCGGGATCTCATCCGAGACTCCGAACAACTTTCGGGTTTCCGCATACATATATCTCTACAACCCTAGCGTCACCGAACCTTAAGTGTGTAGACCCTACGGGTTCGGGAGACATGCAGACATGACCGAGACGCCTCTCCGGTCAATAACCAACAGCGGGATCTGGATACCCATGTTGGCTCCCACATGTTCCACGATGATCTCATCGGATGAACCACGGTGTCGAGGATTCAATCAATCCCGTATACAATTCCCTTTGTCAATCGGTATGTTACTTGCCCGAGATTCGATCGTCGGTATCCCAATACCTTGTTCAATCTCGTTACCGGCAAGTCTCTTTACTCGTCCCGCAATGCATGATCCCGTGACTAACGCCTTAGTCACATTGAGCTCATTATGATGATGCATTACCGAGTGGGCCCAGAGATACCTCTCCGTCACACGGAGTGACAATCCCAGTCTCGATCCGTGCCAACCCAACAGACACTTTCGGAGATACCCGTAGTGCACCTTTATAGTCACCAGTTACGTTGTGACGTTTGGCACACCCAAAGCACTCTTACGGTATCCGGGAGTTGCACGATCTCATGGTCTAAGGAAAAGATACTTGACATTGGAAAAGCTCTAGCAAACGAAACTACATGATCTTTTATGCTATGCTTAGGATTGGGTCTTGTCCATCACATCATTCTCCTAATGATGTGATCCCGTTATCAATGACATCCAATGTCCATAGTCAGGAAACTATGACTATCTGTTGATCAACGAGCTAGTCAACTAGAGGCTTACTAGGGACACTTTGTGGTCTATGTATTCACACATGTATTACGATTTCCGGACAATACAATTATAGCATGAACAATAGACAATTATCATGAACAAAGAAATATAATAATAACCATTTATTATTGCCTCTAGGGCATATTTCCAACAGTATGTTGTCATTACGGTACGACTGATAAAGATCTTCGTAGAATATGTGGGAACCAATATAAGCATCCAGGTTTCGTTGTTGGTTATTGGCCGGAGAAGTGTCTCGGTCATGTCTACATAGTTCTCGAACACGTAGGATCCGCACGCTTAACGATCGATGACGATTTTGTATTATATGAGTTATGTCATTTGGTGAATGAATGTTGTTCGGAGTCCCGGATGAGATCACGGACATGACGAGGAGTCTTGAAATGGTCGAGAGGTAAAGATTCATATATTGGACGGTGATATTCGGACACCGGAAGTGTTCCGAGGGTACCGGGTGCATATCGGGTCACCAGAAGGGGTTCCGGGCATCCCCCCGACAACTACAGGGGCCTTAATGTTGGAAATATGCCCTAGAGGCAATAATAAATAGGTTATTATTATATTTCCTTGTTCATGATAATCGTTTATTATCCATGTAGAATTGTATTGATAGGAAACTCAGATACATGTGTGGATACATAGACAACACCATGTCCCTAGTAAGCCTCTAGGAGACTAGCTCGTTGATCAATAGATGGTTACGGTTTCCTGACCATGGACATTGGATGTCGTTGATAACGGGATCACATCATTAGGAGAATGATGTGATGGACAAGACCCAATCCTAAGCCTAGCACCAGATCGTGTAGTTCGTTTGCTTAGAGCTTTTCTAATGTCAAGTATCATTTCCTTAGACCATGAGATTGTGCAACTCCCGGATACCGTAGGAATGCTTTGGGTGTACCAAACGTCACAACGTAACTGGGTGGCTATAAAGGTGCATTACAGGTATCTCCGAAAGTGTCTGTTGGGTTGGCACAAATCGAGACTGGGATTTGTCACTCCGTGTAAACGGAGAGGTATCTCTGGGCCCACTCGGTAGGACATCATCATTATGTGCACAATGTGACCAAGGAGTTGATCACGGGATGATGTGAGTTACAGAACGAGTAAAGAGACTTGCCGGTAACGAGATTGAACAAGGTATCGGGATACCGACGATTGAATCTCGGGCAAGTACCATACCGATAGACAAAGGGAATTGTATACGGGATTGATTGAATCCTCGACATCGTGGTTCATCCGATGAGATCATCGAGGAGCATGTGGGAGCCAACATGGGTATCCAGATCCCGATGTTGGTTATTGACCGGAGAGTCGTCTCGGTCATGTCTACCTGTCTCCCGAACCCGTAGGGTCTACACACTTAAGGTTCGGTGACGCTAGGGTTATAGAGATATTAGTATGCGGTAACCCGAAAGTTGTTTGGAGTCTCGGATGAGATCCCGGACGTCACGAGGAGTTCCGGAATGGTCCGGAGGTAAAGATTTATATATGGGAAGTCTTATTTTGGTCGCCGGAAAAGTTTCGCACTTTATCGGTATTGTACCGGGAGTGCCGAAAGGGGTCCGGGGGTCCACCAAGGGGGTCCACCAGCCCCGGGGGGCCACATGGGCTGTAGGGGGTGCGCCTTGGCCTATATGGGCCAAGGGCACCAGCCCCAAGAGGCCCATGCGCCAAGAGATAAGGAAAAGGGAGAGTCCTAAAGGGGGAAGACACCTCCGAGGTGCCTTGGGGGGGAAGGACTCCTCCCTGGCCGCACCCTTCCTTGGAGGAAGGGCCAAGGCTGCGCCCCCCCTCTCCCTTGGCTCTTTATATAGTGGGGGGGAGGGAGGGCAGCAAAACACAAGCCCTGGCGCCTCCCTCTCCCTCCCGTGACGCACCTCCCTCCTCCTGCAGCGCTTGGCGAAGCCCTGTTGGGATCCCGCTACTTCCACCACCACGCCGTCGTGCTGCTGGATCTCCATCAACCTCTCCTCCCCCCTTGCTGGATCAAGAAGGAGGAGACGTCGCTGCTCCGTACGTGTGTTGAACGCGGAGGTGCCGTCCGTTCGGCGCTAGGATCATCGGTGATTTGGATCACGACGAGTACGACTCCATCAACCCCGTTCTCTTGAACGCTTCCGCTCGCGATCTACAAGGGTATGTAGATGCACTCCCCTTCCCCTCGTTGCTAGATTACTCCATAGATTGATCTTGGTGATGCGTAGAAAATTTTGAATTTCTGCTACGTTCCCCAACAGTGGCATCATGAGCTAGGTCTATGCGTAGTTTCTATGCACGAGTAGAACACAAAGTAGTTGTGGGCGTAGATGTTGCCAATTCTTCTTGCCGCTACTAGTCTTATCTTGTTTCGGCGACATTGTGGGATGAAGCGGCCCGGACCGACCTTACACGTACGCTTACGTGAGACAGGTTCCACCGACTGACATGCACTAGTTGCATAAGGTGGCTAGCGGGTGTCTGTCTCTCCCACTTTAGTCGGAACGGATTCGATGAAAAGGGTCCTTATGAAGGGTAAATAGAAATTGGCATATCACGTTGTGGTCTTACGTAGGTAAGAAACGTTCTTGCTAGAAACCTATACAAACCACGTAAAAACTTGCAACAACAATTAGAGGACGTCTAACTTGTTTTTGCAGCAAGTGCTATGTGATGTGATATGGCCAGAAGATATGATGAATGATATATGTGATGTATGAGATTGATCATATTCTTGTAATAGGGATCACGACTTGCATGTCGATGAGTATGACAACCGGCAGGAGCCATAGGAGTTGTCTTTATTTTTTGTATGACCTGCGTGTCATTGAATAACGCCATGTAAATTACTTTACTTTATTGCTAAGCGCGTTAGCCATAGAAGTAGAAGTAATCGTTGGCGTGACGACTTCATGAAGACACAATGATGGAGATCATGGTGTCATGCCGGTGACAAAGATGATCATGGTGCCCCGAAGATGGAGATCAAAGGAGCAAAATGATATTGGCCATATCATGTCACTATTTGATTGCATGTGATGTTTATCATGTTTTGCATCTTATTTGCTTAGAACGACGGTAGTAAGTAAGATGATCCCTCACTAAAATTTCAAGAGACGTGTTCCCCCTAACTGTGCACCGTTGCGAAGGTTCGTTGTTTCGAAGCACCACGTGATGATCGGGTGTGATAGATTCTAATGTTCGAATACAACGGGTGTTGACGAGCCTAGCATGTACAGACATGGCCTCGGAACACATGCGAAACACTTAGGTTGACTTGACGAGCCTAGCATGTACAGACATGGCCTCGGAACACAAGAGACCGAAAGGTCGAACATGAGTCGTATAGTAGATACGATCAACATGGAGATGTTCACCGATGATGACTAGTCCGTCTCACGTGATGATCGGACACGGCCTAGTTTGACTCGGATCATGTATCACTTAGATGACTAGAGGGATGTCTATCTGAGTGGGAGTTAAATAATCAGATGAACTTCATTATCATGAACATAGTCAAAAGGTCTTTGCAAATTATGTCATACGCTTTAGTTCTACTGTTTAAGATATGTTCCTAGAGAAAATTTAGTTGAAAGTTGGTAGTAGCAATTATGCGGACTGGGTCCGTAAACTGAGGACTATCCTCATTGCTGCATAGAAGGCTTATGTCCTTAATGCACCGCTCGGTATGGTGAACCTCAGCGTCGTCTGTAGATGTTGCGGAACATCTGACATACACGTTTTGATAACTACGTGATAGTTCAGTGCGTAATGCTAACGATTTAGAATTATGGCACCAAAGACGGTTTTGAAACGTCACAGAACATATGAGATGTTCCGAAGACTGAAATTGAGATTTCAGACTAGTGCCCACGTCAAGAGGTATGAGACCTCTGACAAGTTTCTTAAGCCTGCAAACTAAGGGAGAAAAGCTCAATCGTTGAGCATATGCTCAGATTGTCTGAGTACCACAATCGCTTGAATCGAGTGGGAGTTAATCTTCCAGATGAGATAGTGGTGGTTCTCCATAGTCACTGCCACCAAGCTATTAGAGCTTCGCGATGAACTATAACATATCAGGGATAGACATGATGATCCTTGAGCTATTCGCGATGTTTGACACCGCGAAAGTGGAAATCAAGAAGGAACATCAATTGTTGATGGTTATTAAAACCACTAGTTTAAGAAGGGCAAGGGCAAGAAGGGATACTTCATGAAACGGCAAATCAGTTGCTGCTCTAGTGAAGAAACCCAAGGTTGAACCCAAACCCGAGACTAAGTGCTTCTGTAATGAGGGGAACGGTCACTAAAGCAGAGCTACCCTAGATACTTGGTAGATGAGAAGGCAGGCAAGGTCGACAGAAGTATACTGGATATACGTTATATGAATGTGTACTTTACTAGTACTCCTAGCAGCACCAGGGTATTAGATACCGGTTCGGTTGCTAAGTGTTAGTAACTCGAAATAAAAGCTGCGGAATAAACGGAGACTAGCTAAAGGTGAGATGGCGATATGTGTTGGAAGTGTTTCCAAGGTTGATGTGATCAAGCATCGCATGCTCCCTCTACCATCGAGATTTGGTGTTTGCGTTGAGCATGATTATGTTTATCGCAATACGGTTATTCATTTAAGGAGAATAATGGTTACTCTGTTTATTTGAATAATACCTTCAATGGTCTTGCACCTAAAATGAATCTCGATCGTAGTGATACACATGTTCATGCCAAAAGTAATGATAGTACCACATACTCGTGGCACTGCTATTTGAGTCATATTGGGATAAAACGCATGAAGAATCTCCATGTAGATGGATCTTTGGACTCACTCATTTTTGAAAAGATTGAGACATGCGAACCATGTCTATTGGTATATATGCATGAAGAAACTCCATGCAGATGGATCGTTTGGACTCACTTGATTTCGAATCACTTGAGACACACAAATCATACCACATGGGCAAGATGACTGAAAGTCCTCGTTTTCAGTAAGATGGAACAAGAGAGCAACTTATTGGAAGTAATACATTTTGATGTATGTAGTCCAATGAGTGCTGAGGCATGCATTGGATATCGTTATGTTCTTACTTCACAGATGATTTGAGTAGATGCTGAGTGTATTTACTTGATGAAACACAAGTCTGAATTATTGAAAGGTTCAAGTAATTTCAGAGTAAAGTTAAAGATCGTCGTGACAAGAGGATAAAATGTCTGTGATATGATCATAGAGATGAGTATCTGAGTTACGAGTTTGGCACACAATTAAGACATTGTGGAAAGTGTTTCACAATTAATACCGCCTGGAACACCATAGTGTGATGGTGTGTCCGGACATCATAGCTGCACCCTATTGGATATGGTGCATACCATGATGTCTCTTATCAAATTACCACTATCGTTTATGGGTTAGGCATTAGAGACAACCGCATTCACTTTAAAAGGGGCACCACGCAATTCCGTTGAGACGACACCGTTTAGAGAAACCTAAGTTGTCGTTTCTTAAAAGTTTGGGGCTGCGATGCTTATGTGAAAAAGTTTCAGGCTGATAAGCTCGAACCCAAAGCGGATAAATGCGTCTTCATAGAATACCCAAAAACAGTTGGGTATACCTCCTACTTCAGATCTGGAAGCAAAAGTAATTGCTTCTAGAGACAGGTCCTTTCTCGAGGAAAAGTTTCTCTCGAAAGAATTGAGTGGGAGGATGGTGGAGACTTGATAAGGTTATTGAACCGTCACTTCAACTAGTGTGTAGCAGGGCACAGGAAGTTGTTCCTGTGGCACCTACACCAATTGAAATGGAAGCTTATGATAGTGATCATGAAACTTCGGATCAAGTCACTACCAAACCTCGTAGGACGACGAGGATGCGTAATACTTCAGAATAGTACGTGATCCTGTCTTGGAAGTCATGTTGTTGGACAACGATGAACCTACGAGCTATGGAGAAGCGATGGTGGGCCCATATTCCGACAAATGGTTAGAAGCCATGAAATCCGAGATAAATGGAACTTTGAGAAGAAGACGGACGTGGACGGTAATGTTACCGTCTATGAAGCTCGACTTGTGGCAAAGAGTATTTCCACAAGTTCAAGGAGTTGACTACGATGAGATTTTCCCATCCGTAGCGATGCTTAAGTCCGTCGGAATCATGTTAGCATTAGCTGCATTTATGAAATCTGGCAGATGGATGTCAAAACAAGTTTCCTTACCAGTTTTCGTAAGGAAAGGTTGTATGTGATACAATCAGAAAGGTTTTGTCGATCCTAAGGATGCTAAAAGGTATGCTAGCTCCAGCGATCCTTCTAAGGACTGGAGTAAGCATCTCGGAGTTGGAACGTACGCTTTGATGAGATGATCAAAGATTTTGGGTTTATATAAAGTTTATGAGAAACTTGTATTTACAATAAAGTGAGTGGGAGCGCTACAACATTTCTGATAAGTATATGTGAATGACATATTGTTGATCCGAAATGATGTAAAATTTCTGGAAAACATAAAGGGTTGTTTGAAAGGAGTTTTTCAAAGGAAGACCTGGATAAAAGCTGCTTGCATATTGGGCATCAAGATCTATAGAGATAGATCAAGACGCATGATGATACTTTCAAAGAACGCACACCTTGACATGATTTTGAAAGAGTTCAAAATAGAGTATCTAGTGGACTAAGGAATTTTCTCGATTATGGAGGTGAAATGGAGTTCGTCATAAAGGGTTACGTTGATGCGAACTTTGACACTAATCCGGATGACTCTGAGTAGTAAACCGGATTCGTATAGTAGAGCAATTATTTGAAATGGCTCCAAATAGTGTGTGGTAGCATCCACAAGATGACATAGATATTCGTAAAGCACACAAGGATCTGAAAGGTTCAGACCCGTTGACTAATAACCTCTCTCACAAGCATAACATGATCAAACCAGAATTCATTGAGTGTTAATCACATAGTGATGTGAACTAGATTGTTGACTCTAGTAAACTCTTTAGATGTTGGTCACATGGTGATGTGACCAGTCAGTGTTAATCACATGGTGATGTGAACTAGATTATTGACTCTAGTGCAAGTGGGAGACTGTTGGAAATATGCCCTAGAGGCAATAATAAATAGGTTATTATTATATTTCCTTGTTCATGATAATCGTTTATTATCCATGCTAGAATTGTATTGATAGGAAACTCAGATACATGTGTGGATACATAGAGAACACCATGTCCCTAGTAAGCCTCTAGGAGACTAGCTCGTTGATCAATAGATGGTTACGGTTTCCTGACCATGGACATTGGATGTCGTTGATAACGGGATCACATCATTAGGAGAATGATGTGATGGACAAGACCCAATCCTAAGCCTAGCACCAGATCGTGTAGTTCATTTGCTTAGAGCTTTTCTAATGTCAAGTATCATTTCCTTAGACCATGAGATGGTGCAACTCCCGGATACCGCAGGAATGCTTTGGGTGTACCAAACGTCACAACGTAACTGGGTGACTATAAAGGTGCACTACAGGTATCTCCGAAAGTGTCTGTTGGGTTGGCATGAATCGAGACTGGGATTTGTCACTCCGTGTAAACGGAGAGGTATCTCTGGGCCCACTCGGTAGGACATCATCATTATGTGCACAATGTGACCAAGGAGTTGATCACGGGATGATGTGAGTTACAGAACGAGTAAAGAGACTTGCCGGTAACGAGATTGAACAAGGTATCGGGATACCGACGATCGATTCTCGGGCAAGTACCATACCGATAGACAAAGGGAATTGTATACGGGATTGATTGAATCCTCGACATCGTGGTTCATCCGATGAGATCATCGAGGAGCATGTGGGAGCCAACATGGGTATCCAGATCCCGCTGTTGGTTATTGACCGGAGAGTCGTCTCGGTCATGTCTACCTGTCTCCCGAACCCGTAGGGTCTACACACTTAAGGTTCGGTGACGCTAGGGTTATAGAGATATTAGTATGCGGTAACCCGAAAGTTGTTCGGAGTCCCGGATGAGATCCCGGACGTCACGAGGAGTTCCGGAATGGTCCGGAGGTAAAGATTTATATATGGGAAGTCTTATTTTGGTCGCCGGAAAAGTTTCGCACTTTATCGGTATTGTACCGGGAGTGCCGAAAGGGGTCCGGGGGTCCACCAGCCCCAGGGGGCCACATGGGCTGTAGGGGGTGCGCCTTGGCCTATATGGGCCAAGGGCACCAGCCCCAAGAGGCCCATGCGCCAAGAGATAAGGAAAAGGGAGAGTCCTAAAGGGGGAAGACACCTCCGAGGTGCCTTGGGGGGGAAGGACTCCTCCCTGGCCGCACCCTTCCTTGGAGGAAGGGCCAAGGCTGCGCCCCCCCTCTCCCTTGGCCCTATATATAGTGGGGGGGAGGGAGGGCAGCAAAACACAAGCCCTGGCGCCTCCCTCTCCCTCCCGTGACGCACCTCCCTCCTCCCGCAGCGCTTGGCGAAGCCCTGTTGGGATCCCGCTACTTCCACCACCACGCCGTCGTGCTGCTGGATCTCCATCAACCTCTCCTCCCCCCCTTGCTGGATCAAGGAGGAGACGTCGCTGCTCCGTACGTGTGTTGAACGCGGAGGTGCCGTCCGTTCGGCGCTAGGATCATCGGTGATTTGGATCACGACGAGTACGACTCCATCAACCCCGTTCTCTTGAACGCTTCCGCTCGCGATCTACAAGGGTATGTAGATGCACTCCCCTTCCCCTTGTTGCTAGATTACTCCATAGATTGATCTTGGTGATGCGTAGAAAATTTTGAATTTCTGCTACGTTCCCCAACACTTAATGGGCCAAGAGGGGGACAGACCAGCCCCTAAGGGGCTGGTGCGCCCCATGTAGGCCAAAATAAGGGGGAGGGAAAGAGGAGAAGGGAGAAAGGAAGGGGAGGGATTCAGCCTCCCCTTCCTTCCCTCCTCCCTCCTCCTTCCTTCCCCCTCCGGATGAATATGGAAGGAGGGAGGCCGAATTGGGAGGCGCCCAAGTAGGATTCCTCCTACTTGGGGCGCCCCCTTGGCTGCCTCTCCTCCCCTCCAACCTATATATATGAGGGGGGCACCGCTAGAACACACAACATTAATTTATAGCCGTGTGCGACACCTCCCTCCACAGTTTACGCCTCCGGTCATATTGTCGTAGTGCTTAGGTGAAGCCTTGCGCGGATCACTTCACCATCACCGTCAGCACGCCGTCGTGCTGAGAAACTCTCCCCCGACACTATGCTGGAACAAGAGTTCGAGGGACGTCATCGAGCTGAACATGTGCAGAACTTGGAGGTGTCGTACGTTCAGTGCTTGACCGGTCGGAACGAGAAGAAGTTCCACTACATCAACCGCGTTGTCAAAACGCTTCCGCTTTCGGTCTACGATGGTACGTGGACACACTCTCCCCCTCTCGTTGCTATGCATCTCCTAGATAGATCTTGCGTGAGCGTAGGAATTTTTTTGAAATTGCATGCTACGTTTCCCAACAGTGGCATCCGAGCCAGGTCTATGCGTAGATGATATGCACGAGTAGAACACAAAGAGTTGTGGGCGGTGATCATCATACTGCTTACCACCAATGTCTTATTTTGATTCGGCGATATTGTTGGATGAAGCGGCCTGGGCCAACCTTACATGACCACGTTCATGAGACGGTTCCACCGATAGACATGCAACTAGTTTTGCATAAAGGTGGCTGGCGGGTGTCTGTTTCTCCAACTTTAGTTGAATCGAATTTGGCCGCGGACGGTCCTTGTTGAAGGTTAAAACGGGAAACTTGATAAATCACCGTTGTGGTTTTTATGCGTATGTAAGAACGGTTCTTGCTAGAATCCCGTATCAGCCATGTAAAAGTTGCAACAACAAAGTAGAGGGCGTCTAACTTGTTTTTGCAGGGCATGTTGTGATGTGATATGGTCAAGACATGATGTGATATATGTTATTGTATGAGATGATCATGTTTTGTAAAAGTTATCGGCAACTGGCAGGAGCCTTATGGTTGTCGCTTTATTGTATGAAAGGCAAACGCCATGTAATTGCTTTACTTTATCACTATGTGTTAGCGATAGTTGTAGAAGCAATAGTTGGCGAGACGACCACGACGCTACGATGGAGATCAAGGTGTCAAGCCCGATGACGATGGAGATCATGACGGTGCTTTGGAGATGGAGATCAAAGGCAGAAGATGATGATGGCCATATCATGTCACATATTTTGATTGCATGTGATGTTTATCTTTTATGCATCTTATTTTGTTTAGTACGGCGGTAGCATTATAAGATGATCTCTTACTAAAATTTCAAGGTATAAGTGTTCTCCCTGAGTATGCATCGTTGCGATAGTTCGTCATGCTGAGACACCTCGTGATGATCGGGTGTGATAAGCTCTACATTCACATACAACGGGTGCAAGACAGTTTTGCACATGTGGAATACTCGGTTAAACTTGACGAGCCTAGTATGTACAGACATGGCCTCAAAACACTGGAGACTGAAAGGTTGAACGTGAATCATATAGTAGATATGATCAACATAGAGATGTTCACCATTGAAAACTACTCCATCTCACGTGATGCTCGGACATGGTTTAGTTGATATGGATCACGTCATCATTTATATGACTCGAGGGATGTCTATCTAAGTGGGAGTTCTTAAGTAATATGATTAATTGAACTTAACTTATCATGAACTTAGTCATGTTAGTATTTGCGTATCTATGTTGTAGATCAATAGCTCGCGTTGTAGCTCCCCTATGTTTTTGATATCTTCCTAGAGGAAACTAAGTTGAAAGATGATAGTAGCAATGATGTGGACTGGGTCCGTGATCTGAGGGTTATCCTCATTGCTGCACAGAAGAATTATGTCCTTGATGCACCGCTAGGTGACAGACCTATTGCAGGAGCAGATGCAGACGTTATGAACGTTTGACAAGCTCGGTATGATGACTACTTGATAGTTTAGTGCACCATTCTTTACGGCTTAGAACCGAGACTTAAAAAATGTTTTGAACGCCACGGAGCATATAAGATGTTCCAAGAGTTGAAATTGGTATTTCGGACTCATGCCCATGTCGAGAGGTATGAGACCTCTGACAAGTACTTTGCCTACAAGATGGAAGAGAATGGCTCAGCCAGTGAGCATGTACTCAGAATGTCTGGGTAGTACAATCGCTTGAATCAAGTGTGAGTTAATCTTCCAGATAAGATAGTGATTGACAGAGTTCTCTAGTCATTATCACCAAGCTAGTAGAACTTCGTGATAAACTATAATATGCAAGGATGACGAAAACGATTCCCGAGCTCTTCGCGATGCTGAAATCGGCGAAGGTAGAAATCAAGAAAAAGCATCAAGTGTTGATGGTTGACAAGACCACTAGTTTCAAGAAAAAGGGCAAAGGAAAATAAAGGAAACTTCAAGAAGAATGACAAGCAAGTTGCCACTCCCGTGAAGAAGCCCAAAGCTAGACCTAAGCCTGAAGCTGAGTGCTTCTAATGCAAAGGGAATGGTCACTGGAAGCAGAACTACCCCAAATACTTGGCGGATAAGAAGGATGGCAAAGTGAGCAAAGGTATATTTGATATACATGTTATTGATGTGTATTTTACTAGTGTTCATAGTAACCCCAGGTATTTGATACCGATTCAGTTGCTAAGACTAGTAACTCGAAACAGGAGTTACAGAATGAACAGAGACTAGTTAAGGGCGAGGTGACGATGTGTGTTGGAAGTGATTCCAAGGTTGATAAGATCACCATCGCACACTCCCTCTACCTTCGGGATTAGTGTTGGACCTAAATAAATGTTATTTGGTGTTTGCATTGAGCATGAATATGATTGGATCCTGTTTATTGCAATACGGTTATTCATTTAAGTCAGCGAATAATTGTTGTTCTGTTTACATGAACAAAACCTTCTATGGTCATACACCCAATGTAAATTGTTTATTGAATCTTGATCGTAGTGATACACATATTCATAATATTGATGCCAAAAGATGCAAAGTTGATAATGATAATGCAACATATTTGTGGCACTGCCATTTGGGTCATATTGGTGTAAAGCGCATGAAGAAACTCCATGCAGATGGGCTTTTGGAATCACTTGATTATGAATCATTTGATACTTGCGAACCATGCCTCATGGGCAAGATGACTAAAACTCCGTTCTCCGAAACAATGGAGCGAGCCGATGACTTATTGGAAATAATACATACCGATGTATGTGGTTCAACGACTGTTGAGGCTCGCGGCGGTTATTGTTATTTTCTGACCTTCACAGATGATTTAAGCAGATATTGGTATATCTACTTGATGAAACACAGGTCTGAAACATTTGAAAAGTTCAAAGATTTTCAGAGTGAAGTGGAGAATCATCATAACAAGATAATAAAGTTTCTATGATCTGATCGCGGAGGCAAATATTTGAGTTACGAGTTTGGCCTTCATTTAAAACAATGTGGAATAGTTTCACAACTCACGCCGCCTGGAACACCACAACGTAATGGTGTGTCCGAATATCGTAATCGTACTTTATTAGATATGGTGCGATCTATGATGTCTCTTACCGATTTACCACTATCGTTTTGGGGTTATGCATTAGAGACAGCTACATTCACGTTAAATAGGGCACTGTCTAAATCCATTGAGACGACACCGTATGAACTATGGTTTGGCAAGAAACCAAAGCTATCGTTTCTTAAAGTTTGGGGTTGCGATGCTTATGTGTAAAAGTTTCAAAATGATAAGCTCGAACCCAAATCGGAGAACCGCGTCTTCATAGGATACCCAAAAGAAACTATTGGGTACACCTTCTATCACAGGTCCGAAGGCAAGATTTTTGTTGCTAAGAATGGATCTTTTCTAGAGAAGGAGTTTCTCTTGAAAGAAGTGAGTGGGAGGAAGGTAGAACTTGATGAGGTAATTGTACCTTCTCTCGAATTGGAAAGTATCTCATCACAGAAATCAGTTCCAGTGATGCCTACACCAACTAGAGAGGAAGCTAATGATAATGATCATGAACCTTCAGATCAAGTTACTACCGAACCTCGTAGGTCAACCAGAGAACATTCCACACCAGAGTGGTACAGTAATCCTGTTCTGGAAGTCATGTTACTAGACCATGACGAACCTACGAACTATGAGGAAGCGATGATGAGCCCAGATCCCGATAAATGGCTTGAGGCCATGAAATCCGAGATAGGATCCATGTATGAGAACAAAGTGTGGACTTTGGTTGACTTGACTGATGATCAGCGAGCCATAGATAATAAATGGATCTTCAAGAAGCTGACGCTGGTGGTAATGTTACTGTCTACAAAGATCGACTTGTCGCAAAAGGTTTTCGACAAGTTCAAGGTGTTGACTACGATGAGATTTTCTCACTCGTAACAATGCTTAAGTCTGTCCGAATCATGTTAGGAATTGTCGTATTTTATGAAATCTGGCAAATGGACGTCAAAACTGCATTCCTTAATGAATTTCTTAAAGAAGAGTTGTATATGATGCAACCAGAAGGTTTTATCGATCCTAAAGGTGTTAACAAAGTGTGCAAGCTCCAGCAATCCATCTATGAACCGGTGCAAGCATCTCGGAGTTGGAATATACACTTTGATAAGGTGATTAAAGCATATGGTTTTATAGAGACTTATGGTGAAGCCTGTATTTACAAGAAAGTGAGTGGGAGCTCTGTAGCATTTCTGATATTACATGTGGATGACATATTGTTGATCTAGAGTGATATAGAATTTCTGGATAGCATAAAAGGATACTTGAATAAGATTTTTTCAATAAAAGACCTCGGTCAAGCTGCTTATATATTGAGCATCAATATCTATAGAGATAGATCAAGACGCTTGATAGGACTTTCACAAAGCACATACCTTGACAAGATTCTGAAGGAGTTCAAAATAGATCAGTCAAAGAAAGGGTTCTTACCTGTGTTACAAGGTGTGGCATTGAGTAAGACTCAAAACCAGACCACGGCAGAATATCGAGAGAATGAAAGTCATTCCCTATGCTTCAGTCATAGGTTCTATAAAGTATGCCATGCTGTGTACCAAACCTATTGTGTGCCTTGCCATAAGTCTGGCAGGGAGGTACCAATAGTGATCCAGGAGTAGATCACTAGACAGCGGTCAAAATTATCCTTAGAGGACTAAGGAAATATTTCTTGGTTATGGAGGTGATAAAGAGTTCGTCGTAAAGAGTTACGTCGATGCAAGCTTTTACACCGATCCAAATGACTCTAAGTCTCAATCTGGATACGTATTGAAAGTGGGAGCAATTAGCTAGAGTATCTCCATGTAGAGCATTGTAGACATAGAAATTTGCAAAATACATACGGATCTGAATGTGGCAGACCCGTTGACTAAACTTCTCTCACAAGCAAAACATGATCACAACTTAGTACTCTTTGGGTGTTAATCACATAGCCATGTGAACTAGATTATTGACTCTAGTAAACCCTTTGAGTGATGGTCACATGGCGATGTGAACTATGGGTGTTAATCACATAAAGATGTGAACTATTGGTGTTAAATCACATGGCGATGTGAACTAGATTATTGACTCTAGTGCAAGTGGGGGACTGAAGGAAATATGCCCTAGAGGCAATAATAAAGTTGTTATTTTATATTTCCTTATATCATGATAAATGTTTATTATTCATGCTAGAATTGTATTAACCGAAAACTTGATACATGTGTGGATACATAGACAAAACACCGTGTCCCTAGTAAGCCTCTACTAGACTAGCTCATTAATCAAAGATGGTTAAGTTTCCTAACCATAGACATGTGTTGTCATTTGATGAACGGGATCACATCATTAGGAGAATGATGTGATGGACAAGAACCATCCGTTAGCTTAGCATGTTGATCGTTCAGTTTTATTGCTATTGCTTTCTTCATGTCAAATACATATTCCTTCGACTATGAGATTATGCAACTCCCGGATACCGGAGGAATACCTTGTGTGCTATCAAACATCACAACGTAACTGGGTGATTATAAAAATGCTCTACAGGTATCTCCGAAGGTGTTTGTTGGGTTGGCATAAATGAAGATTAGGATTTTCACTCCGAGTATCAGCTGAGAGGTATCTCTGGGCCCTCTCTGTAATGCACATCATAATAAGCCTTGCAAGCAATGTGACTAATGAGTTAGTTGCAGGATGATGTATTACGGAACGAGTAAAGAGACTTGCCGATAACGAGATTGAACTATGTATGAAAATACCGACGATCGAATCGCGGGCAAGTAACATACCGATGACAAAGGGAATAACGTATGTTGTCATTACGGTTCGACCGATAAAGATCTTCGTAGAATATGTGGGAACCAATATGAGCATCTAGGTTCCGCTGTTGGTTATTGACCGGAGAGGTGTCTCGGTCATGTCTACATAGTTCTCGAACCCGTAGGGTCCGCACGCTTAACGTTCGATGACGATTTTGTATTATATGAGTTATGTTATTTGGTGACCGAATGTTGTTCGGAGTCCCGGATGAGATCACGGATATGACGAGGAGGCTCGAAATGGTCGAGAGGTAAAGATTCATATATTGGACGATGATATTGAGACACCGGAAGTGTTCCGGGGGTACTCGGTGCATATCGGGTCACCGGAAGGGGTTCCGGGCATCCCCCCGGCAACTATATGGGCCTTAATGGGACAAGAGGGGGACAGACCAGCCCCTAAGGGGCTGCTGTAACCCTACCATATGGGCTGGCCAAATTGTAGTAGAAAAGGGGAAGGAGGAAAGGAAAAAGGGAATAGGATTCCCCCTTCCCCCTCTTCCCTTCCTTCTCCGAATAGGAATAGGAAAGGGGGAGGCCGAATTGGGAGAACCCCAAGTAGGATTCCTCCTAGTTGGGGCGCCCCCTTGGCTGCCTCTCCTCCCCTCCAGCCTATATATATGAAGGGGGGCACCGCTAGAACACACACCAACAATTCTTAGCCATGTGCGACGCCCGCTGCACATTTTACGCCTCCGGACATATCTTCGTAGTGCTTAGGTGAAGCCTTGCCCGGATCACTTCACCATCACCGTCACCATGCCGTCATGCTGACGGAACTCTCCCTCGACACTTTTCTGGATCAAGAGTTCGAGGGACGTCATTGAGTTGAACGTGTGCAGAACTCGGAGGTGCCGTACGTTCGGTGCTTGATCGGTCGAAACGAAAAGAAGTTCGACTACATCAACCGCGTTGTCAAATGCTTCCGCTTTTGGTCTATGAGGGTACGTGGACACACTCTCCCCTTCTCGTTGCTATGCATCTCCTAGATAGATCTTGCGTGAGCGTAGGAAATTTTTCAAATTGCATGTTATGTTCCCCAACAGTGGTATTAGAGCCAGGTCTATGCGTAGATGATATGCACGAGTACAACACAAAGAGTTGTGGGCGATCATAGTCATACTGCTTACCACCAACGTCTTATTTTGATTCGGCGGTATTGTTGGATGAAGTGGCCCAGACCAACCTTACATGACCACGTTCATGAGACCTGTTCCACCGATAGACATGCAACTTGTTTTGCATAAAGGTGGCTGGCGGGTGTCTGTTTCTACAACTTTAGTTGAATTGAATTTGACTACGGCCGGTCCTTATTGAAGGTTAAAATAGCAAACTTGATGAAACATCGTTGTGGTTTTGATGCGTACACTGGTGCGCATCGGTCCTAAACAAACGGTTTAAAAACCCTTTCCGCGACGATATTTGGAACCGTCGCCAAGTGAGTGTGGGCGATAGGGGGGTCCTTCCCACACGACCCAGAAACCGTCGGGGATAGGGCCCCTATAGTACTCCTACTCATTTCTGCTCGCATTGCCATCGCAGTCGGTATTCTGTGGTGCTACGTTTATGATGCGCGGCCCATCACAAATGGTTCACTATTATAGAACGTGTATGATGCGCGGCCCATCACAAACGGTTCACCGTTAAGAAGATTAGCTAATCGTCGTATGAGTGTCGGACAGGATTACTAAACGTCGGACCGTCGTAACACCGTCGTACACGACAACTATCACACACGCTATTCTGTGGTGCAACGTTTACGATGCATACTTCATCAGAAATAGTTCATGGTTGCGAATCGTGTACGATAAGGCAACTAACACAAACGTTTAGTTTGCCCGCACCGTTTGTGATATTGTCTGACATCGCACACGCTTTGCAAACGACAACTGTGTGCATGCTTGCACACATTTCCTCTCTGTGAACCGTCTCGGATTATGGTGCATATCGCAAACGTTTGTGTTTTACCAACCGTCTGTGCCGTAACAACCTGGAGAGCGTAATTTCACCGTAATTTAATTGTTGCTTTTCCAAATTGTACCGTATTTGGATTTGAATTTGAATGTATGCTACAACTTTATTCATATCCATTAGGTTCAAACAACCAATGCATTATTCGATTCATAGGTACATATGTTCAAGAATTACATAAGAACCAAATAAAGAATGATGAACCACAGTTACTTGTACTATTAAATACGGTAAAGAAAGAGGCGAAATATATTCTGGTTGCTTAACAAGGTGAAGCGGAATGCCCATATTGTGCCCTCCTCCATGCAGAAGGCACGCACGACTCTAGTCCAACCCCTTGTGATGGCCGACCGCCCATCCTTCACAGTCTTCATGAAAACATCTAGATAATCATCATGTTCTGGTAGAAATACTTTAACCTTTGCATGCCCACCAATCATGTAGTTTGAGAGGTAATCTTGAGTAAACTGCTTTGGCAACCACTGCAAAGGAATAAGATTTCAGACATTGTCATCTAACACAACTCATTATGGGCAGTAAAAAGAAGGCTGCAGAGTTCTTACTTACCATCCTGCAGTTCGCCGTTGTCTTGGATAAAGTGTAAACAAATAGTTTAATTGCCATCTTTGGACCCATTTTACTGACAATCTGTATCAGCTTCCTCACTTGATGCTAGTTCATCGATATCTCATTGCCCCATACGCAGAAAGGGTCGAAACGCGGATCTTTACCAATGACATATGTACCTAAAAGCACCAAGTTAATATTAGAAGCTAAACAGCAATGGCACAATGATGTAGTACAACACTCTTTTATAATATGTCTATATACATCCGTATGTGGTAGTCCATTTGAAATCTCTAAAAAGATAAATATTTAGGAATGGAGGGAGTATCTTATAACATCCAATATACTCACATATTAGATGAATTAACATCTTATATTATGGGCCGGAAGGAGTTTAGTTCGTTCTTAAAAATTATCTGCTGCTGTATCCACGGGTTATAGTTAGTTTCAGATAGTTCGGGCTCAAATAGCCCTAAAGTATATCTAAACATGAGGGCTAGTTTGAGCTAGTTGCATCTATAACCCACCTAAAAAACTAGTATCCAACCCAAGAGGTGCTAATTGGAGCTAGTTCTCCTAGTGCATTTATTGTCAATCTAACTCTGCCATCCAAACAACTCTTTGGATGGAGTTAGTTCAGGGTTAGTAATGAGCTAGAAACTAACTCTAACCTCTAGCTAAGTTGAGTATCCAAACAGGGCTGTGTTGTTGTTGTTGTTGCTGCTCTTCTACGTATATCTAGACATTATTAGAACATTAATGTAACACTCTTCCTTGTTGCTATGTAGCCTAGGATTGCATATTTAGACATTAAGTATAGTGCATGTTGCTATGTAGCCTCAGATATATTACATATGGCCCTAGTTAACCTAAGGAAAAATGAGTTGCAGATATATTCAGTTAAAAGTCCGATTCACCGATTAGTCCCTTATCAGCCGCCGGCCTATATGGTATCAGCTACGGATATCCTGAACAGTGAGCAGATATAAGCCATGGGATGAAACTAACCTCGATGGAAAATAGCAGTCGTTCCCAAAATTATCCTGTGTAGGTACATCAAGAAGCATGTTAAGCACAACAGGCTAAACATCAACCAAAATTACACATGGCAGAAAAAATAATCTCCAAAAGATAGCTTCAGTGTGTAGGTTTAAGCACGCTAGTAAAGCAAAACAAGTGGAAAGGTGTGCTAACTGCAACAGGCCTAACATTTAACAACAAGCAAACATGGTCATTCAAACTGGTATTGTGCCGGTCTAAGTACACTGGTTATGGTTAAATAAAAATGGAAAGGCGTGTTAACTACAAGATGCAGCAACCAAATGTAGTCATTCATAGTGGTATTGTTGAATCTGGTACTGATGAAATTGAACTGCACAGTTCATACTTGCACATATAGAACATCATGTTGTGAATAACAGGAATAAACAAGGCATACTACGAACCACCAAAGATAGCATTTGAAACTGAACATATTCTAACTACAAACAACCGAACAATAAAAAACTTTAAAAGAGGCATATGCTAGCTATAACAGGCTTAACAGCAAGCAAATATATGCATTCCTATCGGTATGTTTAAAACTGGATTGATGAAATGTACTGCACAGTAAATAATTGTACATATAGAGCATCATATTGTGAACAACTGAAATAAACAAATCATGGGTTTCCTCCCTTGTCACAGATGGGCTCGTTCCCGTGGGAAGAGCAGGGACCTTGGATGCACTCCATGTTGTCGCAGATGGGCTCCTTCCCCTTGGAAGAGCACGGTTGTAGGGTGCCCTCCCTGATGTCACAGACGGGCGCTTTCCCCTTGGAAGAGCAGATGGGCTCTTTCCCCTTGGAAGAGCCGGAGAGGGTGCCCTCCTCATGGTCGCCGTCGATGAGGTCTGACTTGGAAGTTGTGGATCCCAAGCCAGCGTCGCAGAACGTGTCCTTCAGAAATGACAAAAGGGGCTCGATGGCGATGTAGAATGGCAAATTGTTGACAGCGAGCCAGAGGAGATCAGCGGCGGGGCCATGGATGAGATCGACGGCTGTTGAACCCGAGGGGTTGGGGGTGGGCCACTTAACCTGTGACACAGCCCGCCTTAGGGCGTCGCTGTCGATGACCTCGATGTCATAGTCGGCGGACGAGACATGCCCGCATACTCTAGCCCGCTGCTTGAGTGCCTGCCGCCAGTAATGGTCGTCAGCTTCCTCGACGACATCGGGCGAAGAGACCTCTATACACCTTTTTTTGGCTGTTCGCTCCTCGAGCTCCACGGGAAGCGTAGCCGGGCTTAGGCTGCGACGCTCTGGAGTGGGGGATGGGGATGGGGATGGGGATCTGTGGGAAAGGGGGCGTTTGGCAGGTGTCATCTAAGAAACTCAGGGCGGCCTGGGTATGGAGATCGGTGGGTAAGCTGCGCGGGCAAACCGGCAGATGTTGACAATGGAGGCCTTGCGGCGGCGGCGGTGGCAACACCGGCAGCGGCGGCGGGGACTTTGCTAGGGTTTCGAGCGAGGGAGGGTGTGTGTGTGTGCGCGT